>NC_056747.1:1122593772-1122613772 GCF_019279795.1 Protopterus annectens | reverse complement strand
ATTCCAGATGTTCTTAGACACTGCTGCTTTCATAAAGCCTTGTGTACATTCCAGATGTTTAAGTCTTTGTTATCTAGGACAGAAATTAATTAGACGATGGTCTCTGCAACTTTGGGGACCACAGGAATAACTCATGGCGGGTGATGAAATGTAAGATTTGACTTGATTTATTCTATCCAGTTTAACAATGGCACTGCCAGCTGCAGGCTTTCCCAGGGTCTAAAATTCTTCTCTGTACTTCCACAATGTTCCTTGCCTCCCCTTCTCTCCATATCTCATTTTCTGCTTGGTAAAATTGCATCTTTGGACACTCCCAGGCTCACAAAGGCATTCGACCATTATTCCATCTCTGTTAGTGATTTTTCTTATTAATGCTAATTATTATTGTGTTAGATTAAGCTTGTTTTCATTTAAAAGTGAGATTTTGCTCTTTCACATTTAGGTTCTTACAATTGTTTTTTTATCCTGTGCTTCTGCTGCCTCTTTGTGGTCATTGACCTGAATTGACCACCAGGTCCTGTTTATAACTTTTCTTTGTTTCCCCTAATGATGATGTTTCTATAGATAGCAAAACAAAGCAAGGCCAAGGTAATTTTTCTAGATCTTAGCCCAGACAGATATAAGTCCCTCTGTTGTGGCTTCATCTGTTAGAGAATCCCCTTCTCCTCAGACTTCTCAAAGAACTGCTGCCTCACTCATTTGGGAAGTCTTACCTGGACCTTCACTTCATCAAACTGAACATATGCTTATTTTTTCCAGTTAACAACAACATCTGAGAAGGCCTTCTGTTCCTCCTTTCTCCCTTTCTTTAAAAAAATTGCCTGAATCTCCTTGTGTTCTGACTGTGCTTCTCAAACATTTTGGAAATATAGAGTATATTTTAGTGCATTTATTAAAATTGCATTTGCCTTAATATTGCTACAACTCAAGTGCTCTAGGTTGCACTGCATCTGAATTGTTTCTGTGTTTTAGCTGCTTTTCTGTATATATAGACTTCTCTGTATATGTAGACTAGCTACTTATTCTACTGAATTACTGCCTCTTAAATAGTTTTTCAGTTGTGCACTTGCCTTGCTTCATTTAAAAAGTTTTAAATTGCTAATTTTGTAGAGTTTAATTGCATTTACTGTTTAGGACTACACACTCAAGTGCATTAGCTTTTACTGTGTTTATAGGCTCATAGGTTAATACTAGGCTAACTGCCCTTGCGAGCCATTGTAAGCTTAGCAAATTATCCCTTGTGAGACTCCAGCCCTGCACCTTGCGTTTGTAAGGCAAACACCTTAACCATTAGGCCACCCTATTTACTGTATTATTGCATTGTTTAGCCTGTTTTAACCAAAATATATATATAATATATATACTGTCTTGTTTGCTCGTTTCCCACCTTTCCTAGCCAGTATAGTCCAGATCCCAGGCTTTGCTTGTCTCAGGACTTTATTTTCTGTGTTGAGAGCTTTCCAGACCTTGCTGTGGTAGAGGGAAGTCCTACTGCTTACCAGTGGGACTGGTGAGCATTGTACTGCCTATCTAACGCTAGAGGAGTGGTTTCAAGCTCTGAAATTGTAATTTTATTAGCCTTTTTGGGCTGATTTCTATCCCTTTCAACTTTCTGGCTTAAAAACGCATGTGTTTGCACATTTTTTGCATTGTGCAGCACTGCAGGGCTACGGCTAAACTATTCCAGGTGCCAGAAAGTCTGCTCTTCAAATTTTCCCTTGAACTAGCTGGTTTCTCAGTAGTAGCACTAAAATCTGAACCCCTGTGTCTAGCAATTGCTCTAGAACCTGCTGAAAAGCACTAGGAAGCCTGAAACTGATACAAGCACTCAACTCTCCTTGTCAATAAGGAGAAATTAATCATAGGCACTAAACAGCCTATAATTGCAAAGTACCTTGCAAAGGTAAGGGAAAACAGCTCTTGTACTTTACAAAAAAAGCACCTAAACAGGCATGTCCAAGGGTCAGCTTCCGGTGATTTCTCCTGTCCACCTGGTGAATCTGGGCATACCGGGGCAATGTGGCAACTGCCTCATGTACACAGGCAACCCTCTCCTCCTACCACCCAACGCTACAACCTGAGAGAGATGCACTTAAATAGCCAAACTGGAAGCAAAGCTCTCTCCAGCCAAGATTGTGCTAGACAGTCAAGAGGAGAAGGCTAACACCTGCACTACACCTCAAGCAACATATAGCCCTTCAAAACCCACACCATCAACACCCACACATAGCAACACTAAATCCACATATGCAAAGGCCCTTAACATTAACCTGCCCAAGCAACAAGGACGTCCGAAGCTGAAATGCAAACAAACACCAGTCACAACCAGACACATAGCTCACAACACCAGTGTGCCACCCAATAACAGCCCCTAAGGCAAGACAATGTACCCAACACTTTAGTCATAGGTGACTCTATAGTCAGGCACACTGATGCCCACTCACCAGGCTGAACAAGGAGAAAATTACAGTCAGCTGCCTGTCGGGTGCCAGAATCCACCACATAACACATGCACTCAAGTCACTCCACAACAAGTACAAGTACGACCCTGTCATTGTCCAAGTTGGAGTGAATGACTTGAGACGTACCTCTCTAGACTACGTGAAAAGAGACATGGAAGAGCTCTTGGATCATGTGGCCCAGGCAGGTATGACCCTAACCCTGAGTAGCATTCTGCCTTCGCCCAGAATTATACCACAGTTGTTGTCTTTTGGCTTTTCCCAGTTAGGGGTCGCCACAGTGGAAGTCCGGTCCGCTAATGATTGGCAGTAGATTTTCACAAACGCCGAGGTGCCAGCTCGACGTTCAACCTTCAACTAAGGCACGCCCATTTATGCATGTCTTTCAAATGCCCACCCAACCACGGGGAGGACATGCAGACTCCACACAGAAGGCACTCCCCGCACTCCAGCTGAGAATCGAACGGGAGAACCTCTTGCTGTGAGGCAACAATGCTACTGCTGCACCACCTATAAGGACAAAATGATTGACTTCAACAATTGGCTAAGCTTCTGGTGTCACTCAAAGGGGATCCAGTATCTGTCTGCCTGGGAAGACATGATTGACAAACCACGATGCTTTGCCAGAGATGGTCTGCACCTGTCACCCCTGGGATTCAGGTTACTGGCTAAAGCTCTTGCCACCTCTATAGTGCCTTTTTTAGGCAAGGTTCAAAGGAGAAAACCACCACCATAACAGATACAAGCATGCAAAATCTGAAGGTAATGCTACTCAATGCTAGAAGTCTAAACCTCAAAATGCACTCTCTCGAGGCACTCCTAAAAATGGAGAACATTGATATTTGTGCAGTAACTGAGACCTGGTTCAAGGCTCCAGAGAGCACCCCTGCAATACCAGGCTACAACTCTTACCACACTTTTCGGCCACCAAACCAAGACCGAAACACTAAAGGTGGAGGAGTGTCCATATTCACCAAGGATATTCACACCTCCAGGCTAGTTGCCCAACACAATGCATCTGAAATTCTCCAGGTGCAACTAACACTAGGTAAGATTGCAATCCAAATTGTAGGTTGCTACAGATCCCCCACCATGCCTCAAGATTCTCACTACACCTTTCTAAACATACAGGAAAATATTAAGATATAACCAAACACCTAATACTGGGTGATTTCAACTACCCTGCCATTAACTGGGAAAACTTCTCAGGTACCAACACCTTTTCCCGACGGTTCTTGGACATAAATTCCAATGCCCTGGATCAGCTAATCCATTGTCTCACCAGGGGCTCCAATATCCTAAACCTGGTCATTACCAACATGGGAGATAGATGCTCCACACCAGTGGTCACCCCCTCATTGGTCAGGTCTGACCATAAGCAAATGCCCCTTGACATTCACATCCCGCCCCCCCCCCCCCCCCCAGTAAGGAAACTTTCGTAAAAACTTTTTCCAAAGCCAACTTCATACTACTCTAGTCAGAAGTGACAAACTTCATGGCACCCATCCAGATGGGATCTGAAAGTTCGACTGCTGAATCCTTCACTAAGGCACTGTACGAGCATATCCACTCGTGCATGAATTGTGCCATCCCAAATAGAACCAGGATTCTCTCCTCCAAAAAAAAAAAAAAAAAAAGAAGGCAATCTGGTGGTCCCCTGCCATAAACAAACTATACAACAGAAGGAAGAAACTGTTGCAGAAAAGAGGAAAATCCCAGGATGCAAAAACTCCCTTACCAGCCTCAGTAAGAAGCTGAGATCCCTCATAAAATCCTCCAAAGCTAGTTATGAAAATAAAATTGCCAAAGATTCCAAAGACAACCACAAGGCATTCTATAGTTATGTCAAGAATCTAAATGGCAATGCTCAGATCTGCTCTGAGCTACAACAGAATGGCATTAAATATACAGATCCCAAGGATATTGCCAATATCCTGGTAGATCGATTTAGTGCCAACTTCACCCCCCCTCACTCCCTAAAGGGCCCATCTCAATATCAAAAAATTGCCAAAGCTAAGAATACAGCATCCGTGGGAGCAGATGACATCTCAGGCTGTGTACTACATGAACTACAAAATGAACTGGCACCTCACCTAAGTGTCATGTTTAATCATAGCCTCACCTGAGGCTTCGTGCCCACTGAGTGGCACACAGCTACAGTTATCCCACTCCATAAGGGGGGATCCACCTTAGATCCCAAGAACTACAGTCCCATCAGTCTGACGAACCTGATCTGCAAGAGCGTAAAGCACATTATCATGGAACTTATAAACAAAGACATTGGCAACCTTCAAATACTGGACCCACCCAGTTTGGGTTTGTGAAGGGCCGATTTTGTCTCCTGAACCTGATTGACTTCTTCGAATCAGTCTCCAGAGCTGTGGACGAGGGTAAGGCGGTCCATGCAACCTATCTGGACCTCACCAAGGCCTTTAACACTATCCCCCACTCTGGAATCATAGATAAACTTACTAAGGTGGGCATAAATCCCTACATCACTCGATGGGTTGCCAACTCGCTTACTGACAGAACCCAGACTGTAAAAGCAGCTGACTCCAAATCCAGCTCTAGACAAGTGACAAGTGGAGTATCTCAGGGTTCAGTCCTGGGACCGCTCTTGTTTGGCATCTACTTCTCTGAAGTACAGGCCAACACTAAGGGACTCTGGCTAACAAAGTTCGCAGATGACTGCAAACTGGGAGCCATTTTTGAATCCTCAAATGATGTGGATATTCTACAAAAGGGCCTTACAGATACAGATGCTTGGTGCCAGAGCCATGGGCTCAAGCTTAATGCCAAGAAATGTATAGTTACCCCCTTTGGGAAAAACCATGTACCCATGAATTACCACATATGTGGCAGTACACTAAACACTGAAAGTGTGATGAGAGACTTAGGGACACAGGTGGACAGTGGTCTCGCCTTTGATAACCACATTGCTACAACAGTCAGGAAATCCTTCTATGGGGCACACCTCATCATTAAGGGCTTTTCTTCCAGAAAAAAGGAGGTCATTGTCCCACTGTATTCATCCCTCATTAGACCCATTATAGAGTATAACGCCCCATTTGGTATGTACCTCACAAGACATCTGCAACAGCTGGAAAGGCCACAGAAATACCTCACTAAAATAATCACAGGCCTAAAGCAGATGCCATATGCTGACCGTCTAAAAATAACTTCAGCTATACCCTGTGGCATATCGTCTACTCAGAGACGATCTCTGCTTAACATACAAGGCCATATCAAACCCTGAGCTGTTGGACATGCTCCACTTAAAGAAATCCCAATCCCTCAGAGCCACATGCTCCAGGGATCTAAACCTTGTCATCACAATGAACAAAGCATGCTGGAGGGATGGGTTCCTGACCCAGAGACCCCCATACTCTGGAATACACTAACCATACATGTCAAGCAGAGTGCCTCCTTGGCCCTCTTCAAAAGGAACCTTGATGATTGGATGGGAGATAGGAAATTCACCCCGGGGATCATGTCAGTCACCCTAGTAGACAGGGGTCCATGGAAGTAAATATTGTGGGAAGAAATATCCAGGGAATTGTTATGGCTAGGCTTGTATAGGCCCTAGGGCCAATAGCCTAGTACCAACCTATGAACCTATATGGGCTATTGGATATATATTTGCATTGCTTACAAAAAACACATGCAAAAATGTCAGTCCTTCATTTGTCAGAGCTCTTATTATTCATTTCTTTAATTAAACATATAGTTAAAGTTAAAATTTATTTCATAAGTGAAATAAAGTTTATCACCCACATGCTTCCGTACATCAGCATTTCCCAGGAATATATTACAGTTTCATTTAAAATTCTCTTGCTGCTTTGGTTATCTACTGAGAATTCTAGAACAAAAGATTTATTTACTCTACTTTAAGTCTCTCTCTCTGTTTGATCTGCATATTAGTTAGTATAGGCATATACAGTGTCTGTCTTTTTTTTCTTTTACCACCCTAAAAAGATAATCTATATTAGATGTATCATGTTATTTACTGAAAAATATTTCTTTCAAAGTCTTTATTTCATTGATA
The DNA here is from genome assembly GCF_019279795.1 of Protopterus annectens. Classification (NCBI taxonomy): domain Eukaryota; kingdom Metazoa; phylum Chordata; order Ceratodontiformes; family Protopteridae; genus Protopterus; species Protopterus annectens. Next base: position 1,122,607,268 of record NC_056747.1, on the reverse strand, counting down.
ATCACTGTGTCCTCTGCCATTAATCTTGACACCCTTATCACTTGATCTTTAAGAATATTAGGTTTCATAAAAATCAGGTGTCAGCTCTTAGTATGTAAATATGTGCTGCTGAAGGTGGTGAGGAAGATTTGGTTAAATTAGTGGCAAATGTAAACAAGTCCACAATTTACTTGGTGCTTTTAAGTGTCTGGTCAAAAACCCTGATAATTTTTTAGATGTTGCCATTAAAGAAAAATAATGAAATGGGCATATTACAGTCTAAAATCTACAGAAGTCGGTGCTCACTTTGTATGTCGTTTTTTTAAATATCTTTATCATATCATCACATTTTAATTTATAGCATGGACTCATATACATAAAAAGAAAAAGGAACTATAATAACAGTACCGATGACTGTTTTTATTTTCATTCACACCAACGTTACATAAATTGCTTAGTTTCTGTATTTCCTTTAATCTCACTCCTCCTCCTCCTACTGAAAATTATTCTGCATTTTCTGTTCTCAAAATTCCATTTATTTTTATGAATTGTTTTCATTTACCTTTTTAAAGATGTCACTTGCAGTTCTTTTATCTCATTTGCAACATTTCATACTTCTGTTATGTTTGTTGTATCTATTTGATTCCCATTTTCTAGTAATTGCTGTTTGGGCAGCCAGTAGCATTAATGTTAGTAAGACATTACTATGTCTAGGCTATTCAGATTCCCTAGTTCACCTTAAAAGAATAGTTTCCCAAGTAACTATCATTTATTCTCCCAATATTTCTGTCAAAGAACGCTAGGGAATTTTAAAATCTGCCAACTTGTTATACAAAAAACATGTTCCTAATTACTTCAGTCTTTCATATAGCATCTCCAACATTTGTTATCTACCTCAGGAAAAGCCTCTGAAGTCTACCTGGGGTTTAAAAATGCCAAAGCAAACACTGCCATGCAAAGATCCTGTCTGGACTTTGTTGCACACTTGGGAGCCATACATATGTCCTTCAATTGTTCCTTTGTAAATTGCTGTTCTGTTCCTTTACCCAATCGTTTCTAACATCCTCTGATTTCTTCTTATTGTTGACATGTGCTGTTTTAAACACCATAACAGTTATCTTCTTTTTTCCAACTGCATATTCTTTTCTGGACTAAACTAAAAACTCTACCAGAGCTGATCTTTCACTTAGCACCCACTTTCCCTTTTCTGTTGCCAGTTATCAGTCACTGATCAGGAAGGCAATCTCTAACTTGCAGACCAAACACTTGCTTAGCTATATCCCACTCTATAACCTTTCCTTCCCGAGTTATTTGCTCTCAGTATCTTTGTTTCTTTGCTAATTTCCTGTAGTAAATTGCAGCTCCCTCTTGGCTGTTACCATACCACTACTTGCAGACAGCCCTATCGGTAAACTATCCTTTCTCCATTTCTGTGTTGGCTTAATTCTCACAGCACTTTCTGCTACATTCTGAATATATTTATATCTTGTTACTATTCTCCATAAGGGCTTGCATCCAAATTCCAGTTCTCTATCTCTCAAACTCCCACCAGTTTCATTATCATCCTTTTCTACTTTGATTTATAGGCTTCTGTTTAAGTATATGAGCCTTAACTGCATAGCTTTAAGGTACCCCTAAACTACCTTGTTCAGTAGGGAGAATCAATGATCCCACTTAACATTTGCCTTCAGTTGACATCCACAACACTTCCCCTGATTAATAAAAATCTGCCTGACCTGTATATAAGACCAAAGGATATAAAAACATGTTCACTGCTTACATATTAGTATCTATATTCATAATCAACAGCTTCCTGTTTCTCCATTTTTATATTCCCCAGGATTCATGAAGCTTGCGCCAGGCACCGGAGTAGCGTCGGCAATCTACCGCCAAATATGGCCGCCGAGCGATTCAGGTACGAGCTGTTTCCATGTGCACTACCAGCGTACGCCAGAGCTACGCAGCTCCTGGCGCATGTATGCTAATTACCCCATGCACAGCAGTGTACATGCAAATGAAGGTATATAGCGATTCATGAAGTGGTGCAGGTGTAGCGTAAGCATGAGAAATGTAAACCAAAAAAAATGGTTTACATTTTGTCAAACATACAATCGGAGCCATGAAAGCGGACCAAACTTACGTATTATAATGTTCATATATGCCAATGGCTAAATATATAGCCAATGGCATAAAAAAAACATGCACATCATATAAAAAATAACATTTAATGTCATGGCTACACTAACGCAAAATAAAACTGCAGTGCATCTGTGTGCAAACGGGATCACAAGGAAAATATATTTAGATGTCATAAAACTGTAATGTAACACAATTCATGATATCCCCATAATAGTCAATGGCACGCATGCTACACCACAGCCATGGCGCAAGGGTTGCTAAGGGTCTGTGCCAGTGTTCTGTGTGGTAACTAGGAATTAGTAGTCAATGCCATGCAAATAAGTCAAGTAATACTGAATCACAGTATCCCACCGGCATAAGGATGTACCACACAGTGTAGCAGTACAACACCGAGGAGTGGCCTGGAGGTAAACATAACATCAAGAGAGGGGTGTGCCACCGTAGCTGTAAGCACATTGGATCATTGCTAATCCGGGTTGCCTGTTGCTAAGCAAAGCTGCAGGATAGGGGTGTGGAAGTAGCCATAGCTTTGCTTAGCTGAGAGCACACAAGGTAACTGAATGTTCATGTGAATGTGGATGAAAATGTGCATGAAACCCGGTAAACGGCTGTGCGCGGCACGCACCACAGCTGAAACAGGAAGGATATGGGAAGACAATAAGGAAATGCTGCAGCATGGTAATTGGAGTACAAATGAGTAATTAACACCTAGGAACTCACAGTTGGTCATAGACAACAGCTAACAAGGCTGCTAGCAGCTACCTGCAGAACAGGAAAGGGGAGGTGCTGTATAGCAAAGAAAAGAGAACTGTCACAGCAGAACAAAGCAAACTTGCAGTAGATCAGCTAACACATTTCCCAACACAATCCTGGGTTGTGAAAGTACAAAACAAGAAAGCTGGCAGCTGGATGCATGCCTGACAATGGGAGGGGAATTGGGTTGAAAATTGAAGTAAAGAGCAATAGATGAATCACGGCAGCCAAGCGTAAGTCAACACCAAAGGCCCCACAATAGCAGTACCTGCTATAAAACCAATAATTAAGATACCCTGCAGCTGGAATAGCACAAACACACGCAATTACACCAGCATAATCTATTGCACACCAGTATAAGGTGTGAAAGCCCCCCACACACACTTGTGTATTCCCAGACACTCTGCACCATTGGTGTATACAGACAGGGAACTTTTAATATGTACATGTTAGGGGCCACCATAGCTTTGATTCACCAGCATGTGTTGGAGACTGATGGTGGTGTGGAGGATGATGCTGACAACCATTTCAGGCACTGGAGGAGGAGAAGAGTGTTCAGACCCAGGGTAACCTACCAGGGACTACATGATCTGGAGATAGTAGAGCGTTATAGGGTGGACAGGGACATCATACAGCAACTTATTGAGCTGTGCCAGCCACACCTCAGAGCCAGAAGTAACAGAGGGGAACCCATCCCAGTGGACACAATGTGTAAGTTTGAGAATACTAGCCACAGGTACCTTCCAAAGGCCAACTGGGGATATCATGGGGATTTCACAGGCATCAGGGTCCAGGGTACTCCATCAGTTCCTGGTTGCCATGTTACCACATGCCAATGAGCACATATACTTCCCCCGAATGCAGGAGGAGTTGGCCAGCAATATGCATCTCTTCCACCGTGTGGCAGACTACCCGGAGGTACTGGGTGCAATAGACTGCACGCACATACTCATCAAGTCACCACCCAGTGAGCAGGGTAGGCGCTACACAAACCGCAAGGGATACCCCTCCATCAACTGCCAGGTTGTGTGCAATGCCCAGGGCATTATCATGGATGTGTGTGCTGGCAGCCCTGGAAACTATCATGACTCCCACATCTGGCATGCCTCACAGCTGTATCAGGTATTTGCCAGGGGGGACATCCCATATGGCCACCCGGTGGGGGATGCTGGCTATGCACTGGAACCGTGGATGATGACTCCCATCAGAAATGCACACACAGCCACGCAAGAACGCCATAATGAGGCACACGCAGAAGCCAGAATCATCGTAGAGCATGTGTTTGGGATGCTGAAATTATGGTTCCGTTGCTAGGACATATCTGGTGGAGCCTTGCAATACTCTCCAGACACGTGTGCCCACATCTTCATAGTATGTTCCATGCTACACAATATGATCCTGTGGAAACAGCTGCAGCAGGGACAGAATGGTGTAGGCCCTCACAGCCCACCACCATTGCCAAGGGACCCACAGGCACAGAGGGACTCAGACCACAAACACCCTGTGCTAGCTCCAGTAGGCAGACGGAGGTGTGCCCAATATGCCCATGCCTTGGCAAAGAGGGAACGTATAGCGCACACACTGACAGTGTAGGCACTTGTGGACTGACACCCTTCTCCACCTGCACACACAGCAAACATGGATGGCACACACACACACGACCACCTGTAAATTGTCATGTACAGGTGCTCTACTGTTTGCATCCTACATAGGTAGCCCTCAACTATTGTACACACAACCGCCATTGGCACAAGGTAAGTCAATACTGGAACAGTAAATTAAGCTATCAGCATGTGTCCATACTGTATGTAGAGGTTCATAGATACATAGGTAGGTACATGCCCAACTGCTGAGGCCACTCATAAGCATAGGCAAAAGATGTCTGCTGTCGCCACCCCATCGATTAGCTAACTGTCCCTCTGTGGAGCAGAGCCAATTGCGGGATCCCTGGGGTGTATCCACTGTTCCCTACCCACTCTGCAAGGATTCCCTGGAGTGTTAGTGAGGGGTTTTGTATAATGTAATCAGGGATGTAGTTCCAAATAATGGGGAGTATCCCTGACAGGAATCTTCACAGATGTGTACATGTTACATAGTATACCTTAAACACAGCTTGCATATATTGGTAGTTCTCCACAGAATAATAAACATGTGGAACACACAACCACTGAAATGTGCGTTAATCACCCTTTCACTACCAGTGCCTGGTCTGAGAGGTAAGATATCACTGCCAGGATTAGAACACGCAACCATGCACACAATCTTCACAATAACATACCACTAAGTTACCTGAGATGTACCAATGGCAGTCGTGTATACTGACAGGATAAAACACAAAAGGTAGGAATGTGTTGAAATAGGACAAACCGGCATGTACCCAATGAAAGGTGTATGTTTTATATATATATATATATATATATATATATATATATATATATATATATATATATATATATATATATATATATGTGGAGAGAGAGAGAGAGGGAGAGAGAAAGATATATGTCGATATATGGGGATATACATATATATGTAGATATATAGATAGGTTAACAACATCTACATAGCCATGGAGGTGCATATAAATGGGATACCTACCACATACCGACTGCTTTACATACCGACGCGTGTAATCCCGAGGCTTAAGGTCCGAAAGAATGCAGTACCGAAACACCAGATGGGCGAGGTGTAAAATCACGATGTTAAGGGACAGTTAGTCAGTGTTTCTGGTGTTGCGGTTCAGGTAGGTTACTGTGTGTAAGTGTGTTTCTTAGGCTGTAATGTGTGTAAGTGTGTGTTCTGGGTGTGGTGTGTCTTCTTGGGGGACTGTAATGTGTGGATGTGGGTTAGCTTTGTGCGTCTGTTTGCGTGATCTAGGAGGTAGAATATTAAAGTGGGGTGTGTGGGGGGCACAGGCACCTACATGGGGGGTGTAGGGGGGCTTGCCCACCTGCTCATACGTAGTGTAGGATGGTTTGTTTGGATGTGGTGGGTAGCAGTGTGTCTGTGTGTGCGTGTGTGTACCATGTTCATGTTACTTTCGCGAGTTACTGTCGCTGTCGGTAATGTGGGGTATGGGAGTCTGGGCCCCGTACTGTGTGCGTCGGAACTGTGTGGTTTTGGGATTCCATAGGTATCCCGTATACAGCAGTCGAAGTGTTCATATATGTGTATAACATGGACCATAGCAATCACACATTCCGCCATGACCAACCATTATGAACAAAGGATATGGAGAGTATATGCCTATACACTATTACAAATATGTGTTATGGACATGAGGCAATGATAGTGTTACCACCTGTCCCACTTTGCGAGAGACAGTTCCTCTTTGGGCGGTTTTGTCCTGACCAAATATATTAAATGCGGCAAATGTCCTGGGATTGTAGGACATAATTATGTCCCATATGTAATGTAATAGGTGCATACAATAGTTCTTTCTGTATCTAAAATACCTACATTTTACAAGAAACAGGATAAGCAGCTAAACTGCTACAAGAATAAGCTTATATTTAGGCAAGAAAGGAAAGTTCTATCCCTTGTACTGATGGTGGGTTTGTGTCGGCCTGTAAATTCTGATGTGTGTCCCGAAAATATCCCTCTATGGCCATATGAAAAGGTGGCAACCCTAGCCAAACAGGGTCAGTCACCAACTCAACTACAATGACTGCAAATACCTATCACAGAAATACACAGCTTCCATGTAGCAACACTTTATTACATTCTGATGTATTTCCAAAGGGATTCAAGGACTAACATCACCTGCATGCTATACAGGAACCACATAACAGTGCCTTAATGAATCAGCCTGCAATTACCATAGTATTAGTCCACTAAAGGATAGGTGTTCAAATAGGGAAGGAACCCTCACACATATCGATTATGTATAAAAGCAGTTCCTACACACCTGCATCTGCTATGCACACCCACCAATATCACACCCACACCCAAATAAATTACAGTACAAACTGTAATAACATCACAAATTATTCACTCACTGTACGACATCTGCAGAAGCTGTAACATAACTTGTCAGAGACACACTAACATGGACCTATGTGAAATAGTTGCTGTTATACAATGGAGCAGCTGCTGATGTTACAGGGTTTGTTTGCACTAATCCCGTTTCAGAGGGTTGTGTGTACACCGGGATGTGTTAGCAATTACTGAGTAACAGCACAGTATGCTACACTTGTACACCAAATCAAGGATGTCTGGTGAGCACACTGTAAACCACATAACAGTTCGTGCATAGCCATACAGCCTTGAGCTGCCCAAACATCCTTGCCAGACTTAAACATGTGCAGAAGTATCAGGTAGAAACAAACCCTACGTAATTAGCAATGTTCTGAAATATAACAGCTGTACTCACATGTAGAACAAAATTGTCTAGCCATTACACACAATCCAAGGGAGTCATGAAGCTAATATATCTCTGTCTGTCTCCATATAGCTGTTGAAATACATCACAAACAACACATCCAGGCCATCTTCCTCAAAAGTAAGGCAAGTGGACAACGCCCAAAAGGAGTACTCAGTTATACACCACTATTGCCATAGTATCGGCTAATGGAGTAGCTGCACAGCTGATGTGCATCTAATTAACTACTTTGGAACACCAATTCGTGGTCAGGATACCACATGTTACTGATATTTAACGAGAAAAGGATAGGTTGTCACACATTCAAACCATCTGTATATACCAGCAGAACGTTACAAAGAAGACTGAAACACAAACTGAAAAGGATTGAATCAACAGTTAACGACACCTCGGATTACTAATAAGGTATGTAGAACAGTCAGTATGTCTGTGTATTTATTACCTTTTCTGTAGTATTTAAAGTGCACGCAATCCATATAGTGGAAACAGTTGTCTTGTAGTGATGTACTGTTGAGCATAGTAATGCTTGTAGTATTTGTGTGTACTGCTGTAGGTCACAAGACAAACACCACATACACCACAAGGGATGCTATATAAGGGCTTTGAACAGAAATATCCCTCACCAGCCGCTGTCAGTGGCAGGGCTGGTCCAACAAGTATGTGCTATAACAGGGATAGTATATGTTGATATATTGTAACAGTAGCCATATGTATGGGTGTATTACTGAGAATAACATGTTGAAGGTTGGCCCACTGTGCAATTATGATTTGCATTGTGGGATATTGTGCCAATAACTGTGTAATGTACAGTATTGTAGGCAGATATGTATTACAAGTTACATAGCATTAGTGCTATGTTAGGCAAACATTAGTTATGTCTATTGGCATTTACAATACACAATAACAGGATACATATGTCTTTTAGTCACCTGACAGTTTATCAGCATGATAGCAAAGTAAAATGGAAGAGCTAGTTAACTATCCATGCACATAGGACATGTAATAAGTGCAAAGGTAGGTACTAGGCTGTCTTACCAAGGGTATTTATAAGCCTAGCTAGAGTGTGTTGACTTTCACCACCCCCATAGGTTAGTTCCCTGTGCCTGTGAATGACAGAGCCATTAGTTCCCTGTGTCTCTGTCCAGCAGAGCCACTGCAGTGATCCCCGGGGTACATGTCTGTCTCCCATCCACACGTCAAGGTTTCCCTTGAAGAGTGCTAGTGAGGGGCCCTGCCTGATGTACATTGGAATCATGTTCCAAAGCATGGGGAGTGTCCGGGTCAGGAATCTATCTGTCCAGCACGTCCTAGTCATCGTTGTGGTTAGGTGTATATCCCTAGAGCATGTGGCTCTCAGGGGCCTCTGTTTAGGTGGGGCATATCCAGAAATACTGGATTGGACATGGGGCTTGTATGTAAAGCAGAGATCACCTGTGAGTATGCGGTATGCAATGGAGTACAGCTGGAGTTTCTTAGGTTGGGCTGCATAGGTCATCTGTTTGAGGTCAGTAATCCTCTTGGCGTGGTACTGTTGTGGTCTTCCAAGCTGTTGCAGTTGTCTTGTAAGGTATAGCCCAAATGGGGTGTTGTATAGGTTCATAGGTTCATAGGTTCATACTAGGCTATCAGCCCTAGGGCATTTATAAGCCTAGCCAGAGTGTGTGTGGCTTTCACCACCCCTTAGGATGAGAATACTATACCCATTAGTTTGCTGTGCCTCTGTCCAGCAGTGATACAGAGATGATTCCCGGGGTAAACCTACGCTCTCCCATCCACTCGTCAAGATTTCTCTTGAACAGAGTCAGTGAGGGGCTCTGCCTCACATGGACTGGGATTCTTTTCCATAGAGTAGGGAGTCTCTGGGTGATGAATCTGTCCCTCCAGCATGTCCTGTTTATATCCGTGTTGAGGTTTAAGTCTCTTGCTCTCGTGGCTCTGGTGGATTTGGATTTTTGAGGTGGAGCATGTCCATTAATTCGGGTTGGACATGGCCTTGTATGTCAGGCACAGATCACCTCTGAGCAGACGGTATGCGACTGAATAGAGCTGGAGTTTCTTCAGTCGGCATCGATGACATATGTTTGAGCCTTTATCCTTTGGTGAGGAACTTTGGGGTCTTTCCAACTGCTGCAGGTGTCGGGTAAGGTACATTCCAAATGGGGCTGTACTCAATCATTGGTCTGATAAGTGAAGAGTACAGGGGTACAATGACCTCTCCTGATCTGGATGCGAATCCCTTCATGATCAGGTGGGCAATGTAGAAGGTCTTCCTAACCACTTTGGCAATGTGAGTGTCAAAAGAGAGGTTACTGTCAACTTGGGTCCCCAGGTCCCTGATAACTTCTTCCGTGTTTAATGGATTACCACCTATGTGGTAATTAGGGTTACCTTGTTTTTCCCAAAGGGTATGACTATACATTTTTGGCATTTAGCTTAAGGCCATGGCTCTGGCACCAGTTATCCATTTCTATGAGACCTTTCTGGAGGATGTCTGTGTCTGATGGAGTGTCAATTATGGTGCCCAGTTTGCAGTCATCTGCAAATTTTGTCAGCCACAATCCCCTATGTTTGCCTGCACTTCAGAAAATAAATGCCGAACAAGAGGGGCCCAGGACTGAGCCCTGTGGGACACTGCTCGTGACCGCTTAGAGTCTGACATGGCACCAGCAACTCTAACCCTGTGTGTTCTGTCCTTGAGCCAGTTTGCAACCCATCTTGTGACATATGGGTTTACATCTAAGCTGGTGAGCTTTTCTATGATGCCCGAGTGGGGTATTGTGTCAATGCTTTGCTAGGTCAAGGTAGGCTGTGTGAACTGCTTTACCCTCATCAATGGCCTTAGTGACTGTTTCAAAAGTCACCAAGTTCAAGAGGCAGGATCTGCCCTTGACAAAGCCAAATTGGGTAGGATCCAGTGTCTGTAGGTCCACAATGTCTTTATTTATGAGTTCCATTATGATCCTCTACATAGCTTTGCAGACAAGGCTCGCTGCTTATGGGGCGGTAATTTCCAGGGTCCGTAGAAGCACCGCTTTGTGGAGTGGGACCACAGTTGCCGTCGCCATTCTTTGGGTATATCCTGTAGTAAGGCTAAGATTAAACAGCAGCCTTATGTGTGGGTTTAGTTCCTCATTGAGTTTGTGTAGCACAGCCGGGGACACCGTCCGTCCCATTGATGCTGTGTTTTTGCTTTAGAGAGAGCAGCTCACCTGGGCATCTGAGATGTTTGGGAGGCTAGACTCTGGTGGGATAGATATTTCTCCTTTGGGGAGGGAGGGAGAATTTGCACTGAACCTGTCTGCCAGTATGTTGGCAATGTCTGTGAGTTCAGTGATTTTTTTATCATTTTGGACTAATTCTGAGCATATCTGGGAGTTTCCACCCAGGTTTCTAACATAGCTAAAGAAGGCTTTATGATTGTCTTTGTGTCATTAGCGATTTTCTCTCAAAGTTGGCCTTGGATGATTTTATGAGTGATCGTAGTTTTTGCTAGTATTGATCAGAGATGCCTTCCATTTAGGGATTTTGCTCTGTCATGTAGTAGCTTTCTCCTCTTGTTGTAGAGTTTGCTTATGGCTGGAGTCCACCAGACCGGGCGCCTGCCTTTGGTGGAAAAAGTCTTGATTTTATTAGGGATTGCTTGCTCCATACATTCCTGGAGGTGCTCGTGAGAAGGCATTTGTAAGGGTTTCAGCAGCGGGTTGTGGTTTCCACTGGCTCGGGCCTTGAAGGATCCCACTCCAGTTTTAAGAGGTGTGATTTTTGTTTTTGAGAATTTCTTCTCTGTGGTTTTTTTGGGTGGGGGGGGGGGCGGGATGTGGATCTCCAGTGAGATTAATTTATGGTCTGATCTCACCAATGAGGGATATACTTCTGGTTTGGAGCATTTTGTCCCCATGTTTGTGATGATCAGGTCTAGTATATTTTCTCCTCTTGTGGGAATGGTGACTAGTTGTTCCATAGCATTTGAGTTTATGAACTCAAGGAACCTTTGGGCTATGGTGTTGGGGCTTGAGTAATGTTCCCAGTCTATGTTTGGGTAGTTGAAGTCACCCAATATGATGGTGTTTGGAGAGACATTTATACTCTCCAGTATCATTTAATGGGTCTAATAAGTCATGAGTAGAGAGTCACAATGGCCTCCTTTGATCTGGATGCGAACCCATTAGAGATTAGGGGGGCCATGTAGAAGGATATTCTAACCACCTTGTCATTGTGGGTATTGAGGGAGAGATTGCTATCTACTGGGGTTCCCGGATCCCTTATTACCTTTTCTGTATGTAGGAAACTAGCACCTATGTGGTAGTCCGCGGGTAATTAGTTATATCCAAAGGGGATGACTGCACTTTTAGGCATTCAGCTTGACGCCATGATATTGACACCAGGTATCTGTCTCAGTGTGACCCTTCCAGAGGGTGTCTGTAACAGCTGGGGAAACAATTATGTCCTTTAGTTTGCAGTTGTCTGAAAACCTTTTCAGCCAAAGGCCTCCTGTGCTTGTCTGTACGTCAGAGAATTATATACCGAACATGAGGGGTCCTAGGACCGAGGCCTGGGGGACGCCACTTGCAACTGGTATATAGTCAGACCTAGGGTATGCAACTCCCACTGTGTGGGTTCTTTCCGTGAGCCACTTTGCAAACCATCATATAACGTAGGGGTTAATGTTCAGGCAGATGGTTATGTTGATAATACCAGAAGGAGGAATGGTGTTAAAAGCCTATTAGAGATCTAGGTAGGCTGTGTGTACCTCCTTACCCTCATATAATGCCTTGGTAACTGTCTCTAAGAAGTCCACCAGGTTTAGGAGGCATGGTCTGCCCCTAACAATGCCAAATTGGGAGGGATCAAAGGTTTGGAGGTACCCAATGTCTCTGTGACTGAGATCCATGATGTGCTCCATAGCCTTGCAGACCAGGCTAGTCAGGCCTATAGGGCAATATGTCCCGTGGTCCATTGTGGTGCCACCTTTGTACGACTGTGGGATAACTGTTGCTGTGCGCCATTCAGGGGGCACTAAGCCCGATGCGAGGCTATTATTGAACATGGTGCATAGGTGGGGAGCCAGTACATTCTGAGCTCCATATAAAATGCAGCCTGGGATGTTGTCCGGTCCCATGGATGCTGTGATATTGGCTTTAGAGTGTGCAGCTTTGAGAGGGAGGGGGGAAGGTAGCACTGAACCTATCGGCCAGGATGTTGCCAGTATCAGTTGGTTCTGTAATGTTCATGCCTTTGTGCTGTAACTCAGAGCAGATCTGGTTGTTGACATCGAGATATGTGACATAGCTATAGAATGCTTTGTGGTTGTTTTTGGAATTAGTGACGGTTTTGTTTTCATAGCTAGCTTTGGAGGATCTTATGAGGGATCTCACCTTCTTACTGTGGCTGACCAGGGAGCTCCTCCAAGCATGGGATTGTACTCTTGTTTGCAACAGTATCTTTCTCCTGTAGTACAGTTTGTTTATGGCAGGGGACCACCAGATTGGTTTCCTTAATTAGGAGTATAGCGTCTTGGTTCTGTTTGGGATAGCACAATCCATGCACTCGTGTAAGTGCTTATAGAGTGCATTTGTGTAGGATTCAGCAGATGTAAAAGTATTGTCCATCTGCATGGGTGTCATGACGTTCACCACGTCTGTCTTAAGAAGCATGAATTTGGCTTTCTAGACATATTATACTGTGGTTCCCTTAATGGGGGGAGGGGGCAGGATGTGGATATCAATGGTGTTCAGCTCATGGTCGGATCGGACCAACGAGGAGTTGACTTCACGTGTCACTCATGTTGGTAATGCCTAGGTCTAGGAAATTGTTGCCCCTGGTGGGTGTGTGGATATGTTGATCCAGGGCATTGGTGATTATGAATTCCAGAAAGTGTTGAGCTAATGAGTTGGTACATGAGTAGTTTTCCCAGTTAATGGTGGGGTAGATTCAGTGAGGCTATGTGATGAGTGTGGTGTGGTGCAAATGTTTACCTTCTCCACATGACTATCAGGGCCAGGCATGGTTGGAGAGAGCTTTACCTCCAGTTTGGCTAGATGAGTGCATCTGTCACAGGTTGTAGTGTTGGGTGGTAGGTGGAGAGGCTTGTCTGTGTACATGAGGCAATGTGTACATTGCCTCAAGATGTCCAGATTCATCAGATAGACAGGTGAGAACACTGACAGTTGACTCTTGGACATGCCTGAATATAGAACTACTTTCCCCTAGATAAATGAGGAAAGTGAGTACAAGAGCTATTTTA
>NC_056747.1:1122567804-1122593272 GCF_019279795.1 Protopterus annectens | reverse complement strand
TACAGTATTCGGAATGGCTGCCTATTAGACGGTGGCATGGCGTTCGACTGTACGGAATCAGTGGCCTGTCCGGTGAATCAATCATATTTGTGTGCTCCTCATACAATCTGCTCCCACCTTGTGATGCCTATCACATCAGACTACATGACTACAGTCATAGCCGGCCTTAGGCATAGGCCAACTAAGCGGCCGCCTAGGGCGCTGCTTTAGTGGGGGCACTTTACCAGTATTTATTTGGTGTAGGTAGACCAGGATGGGGGCACTGGGTGGTGTGGTGGGGGGTGCCATTGTGCCCTTTGCCTAGGGCACCAGATGACCTAAGGCTGCTCCTGACTACAGTATCAGGAATGGCTGCCCATTAGGCGACAGCATGGCATTCGACTGTATGGAATCAGTGGCCTGTCCAGTGAATTAATCATATTAATTGTGTGTTCCTCATACAATCTGCTCCCACCTTGTGATGCCTATTACATCGGACTACATGACTACAGTATCGGGAATTGCCGCACATTAGGCGACAGCATGGCATTCGACTGTACGGAATCAGTGGCCTGTACAGTGAATTAATCATATTTGTGTATTTTGCATACAATCTGCTCCCGTCTGGCTGATACATGGGAACCGAGACTCTTCAATACAGACAAGTAGTTGGGTTGTGGGAGCCATATCCATCAGCCGAGTCATGCTACCGCATACCTATTATAGGTTTGCCACCTTTTCAATTGGCCAAGGTGGGACTTTAGGGTTACCACTTGTCCCACTTTGCGAGGGACACTGAGAAAATAACCAAGACATAGCAAATGTCCTGATTACAGGACATTATTATATTCTACGTTTCATTAATAGTTGCATAAAACAGTTATTTTATATATGAAACTTCTATATGATATGTGAAGTAGCATAAGCAATTCAAATGTAACTAGATTAAGCTTTTATTTGTGCAAATAAGTATAATCTTGTACTATGCACGGCTATAGGTATGTTTTGTCCTGGAAAGTCTGACATTTCTACAGAACATGTCCCACTTTGGCCATTTGGAATGGTGGCAACCCTATAGGACCTGTATGTAGAGACGTCAGACTTTGCAGGGCAACACATACCCACAGCCAGTAGAAAGGGGAGTACGTCACTGTTTTGCCTAAATACAAGGTTACTCTTGTAGCATTATAGTTGCTTATACTGTTACTTATAACATTTAGGTGTTTCAGGTACAAAATAATTGTTTTATGCAATGACTACAGACAATATAGGTAATCTTTGTCCTAAATCACAGGGCATTTGCCATAATTACAGTTATTTTGCAGGACACAACTGCCCAAAGGGGAGTATTCCTCACAAAGGTGGACAGGTGGTAACCCCAACCCTATTATTCTATCAACTTTCTAAGGTAGTCGGCGGGACATGCACTTTCTCTCACTATCAGACCTCTCATACGAATGGGGAAGAATGAACACTGAATCAGGGACACTGCATAACGAATTCAGGGACACATTTAGAAGGATGATGCTATTAACCTGACACATTGATGGACACAGAGCACATATGTATTCATACACATTGTCTGAGGTACATGCTGTTTAGGACTCTTACATGTTGTCATTATTCACTACGTGTATTCTGCCACCTTTCCTCCTAATAGCAATAGTTCTAGGAGGGTTTAGTTGGGACTGTGCTAGATTCTGATTCATAATCACAGACGTCTCTGGTAATCGGGGACAGTTCAAAGATATGGTCCCTATGTGTTCCCCCAATGGTTTACGGACTGTCCAGTAGATGTGCTCGTAAGGTTTGGGAGGTATGGGCATCTGCTATATCCACATCGGAATATTACTTACACCCACGGGGCGGTCCCAATATGTGTCTGCCCGCCAACACCTGCACGCCTAGGCCCATAATCGCATACCCATAGTTCCCCTACCTGCCACTACTCTACAGCACTCATCCTTACTGTGGGCGCAGGTGGGCGCAGGTGGGATATGAACACACCCCTACACATTGCCCACTCTCCCTGTGTCGGGACACATGTCGTACGTTGTGTCAACCCATGTGTTATCAGGCTTGCACAACCTACTGTTCCGTGTACAGCTACATCCTGGTCGCAGTAGTCTTTACTCGCATTGTCTGGAAGAACAGAATTTTTGGTGTCCCACAAGGGGCGTCGCTGTCCTTGTTTAAAGTGTAGAACTTGTAGATCTCTCCCACTGGTAGTTTCCTGCTGGTGGTCTGGGAAGCAGTGTTGTATTTACCTTTATTGCGTGTCTGTATGTCTCAACGGCCTAGCTAGGGGGGGGTGGGAGGTAGACATTTGTTGATTGGACCTCCCAACAACATATGCCCGGTCTGAACATATGTTACCCGTAACTGCTGTAACATAACCTAGGTATATACATGTGTATATTTACTGTAACATATATCTATTTACATTAATATATACAGATATAGCTGCATATGTATTCATACATGTATATTCATATCTTGCTGTCTCCCTCTCTCTCTCTCTCTCTCTCTATATATATATATATATATATATATATATATATATATATATATATATATATATATATATCTGTGTGTCAATACATTCCCCGCTCATACGCACTTACACATGCGCAATGGTGTTTATATATGCTTCACCAGCATACTAGTGCCTTATTCATTATAACACCGACACTTCACTCCAGTTATCTTGTAATCGGTATGTAGCACGCTATACAGTGGACAAATTAGGTTCATAGGTTCATAGGTTCATACTAGGCTATCTGCCCTAGGGCATTTATAAGCCTAGCCAGAATGTGTTTGGCTTTCGCCACCCATTTATAATTTATTTTGCTATGCCCTTTTTCGAGGTTAGTATACTGTGCCTCTGTCTAACAGTGACACAGAAGTGATACCCGGGGTAAACCTACGATCTCCCATCCACTCATCAAGATTCCTCTTGAAGAGAGTCAATGAGGGACTCTGCCTAACCTGGACTGGGATTTTATTCCAGAGTGAAGGGAGCCTCTGGGTTATGAATCTGTCCCTCCAGCATGTCCTATTTATTTCAGTGCTGAGGTTCAAGTCTCTCGGCACGTGAGCTCAATGGGATTTGGATTTTCTGAGGTGCAGCATGTCCATTAATTCCGGGTTGGACATGGCTTTATACGGCAGGCACAGATCACCTCTGAACAGGTGGTATGCCACCGAGTAGAGCTGGAGTTTCTTTAACCAGGCAGCATATGGCATCTGTTTGAGCCCCGTGATCCTCTTGGTGAGGTACTTTTGGGGTCTTTCCAGTTGCTGCAGGTGTCTGGTAAGGTACATCCCAAAAGGGCATTGTACTCAATTATGGGCCAGATGAGGGATGAGTAAAGAGGCACGATGACCTCCCTGATCTAGATGTGAATCCCTTCATGATTAGGTGGGCTATATAAAATGTTTTTCTAACCACTTTGGCTAAGTGGTTGTCAAATGAGAGATTGTTATCAACTTGGGTCCCCAGGTCCCTAATTACTTCTTCTGTACTTAATGGATTACCACCTATGTGGTAATTTGTGGGCACTTTGTTTTGCCAAAGGGATGACTATACACTTTTTGGCATTTAGCTTGAGGCCATGGCTCTGGCACCAGTTGTCTGTTTCTATGAGGCCCTTTTGGAGGATGCTTGTGTCGGCTGGAGAGTCGATTATGGTGCCCAGTTTGCAGTCATCTGAGAACTTGGTCAACCACAGTCCTTCCGTGTTGGCCTGTACCTGAAAATATATACCGAACAAGAGAGGTCCCAGGACTGAGCCTTGTGGGACACCACTTGTAACTGGTTTGGAGTCTGACATGGCTCCAGGAATTCTAACCATGTGGGTTCTGTCCTTGAACCAGTTTGCAATCCATCTAGTGACATAGGGGTTTATATTTAAGCTGGTGAGCTTATCTATAATGCCCGAGTGGGGTATTGTATCGAAGGCTTTGCGAGGTCCAGGTAGGCTGTGTGGACCACCTTCCCTCATCAATGGCCTTGGTGACTGTTTCAAAGAAATCAACCAGGTTTAAGAGGCAGGATCTGCCCTTAACAAAGCCAAACTGGGTAGGATCCAGTGTCTGTAGGTCCCCAATATCTTTATTTATGAGGTCCATGATGATCCTTTCCATAGCTTTGCAGACCAAGCTAGTCAGGCTTATGGGGCAATAGTTTCCAGGATCCATTGATGCACCACCTTTATGGAGAGGGACCACTGTTGCTGTACGCCACTCTTTGGGCACATATCCTGTAGTAAGGCTGAGATTGAACAGTAGTTTTATGTTTGGGTTTAGCTCTTCTTGGAGTTCATGTAGGACGCAGCCCGGGACACCGCCTGGTCCCATTGATGCTGTGTTTTGCTTTGGAGAGGGCGGCTCTTACCTGAGCATCTGAGATGTCAGGGGCAGCACTCTGCTGGGATAGATATTTGCCCTTTGGTGGGGAGTTTGTGCTGAGCCTGTCAGCTAGGATGTTGGCAATGTCTGTGGGTTCAGTGTATTTTTTGTCATTTTGGACTAATTCTGAGCATATCTGGGAATTACCACCCAGGTTCCTAACATAACTAAAGAAAGCCTTGTGATTATCCTTAGTGTCCTGTGCAATTTTTCTCTCGAAGCTGGCCTTAGACAATTTTATGAGTGCCCGTAGTTTTTGCTAATACTGATCAGTGATGCCTTCCCTTTTGGGATTTTGCTCTATCATTTAGTAGCTTCCTCCTTCTATTGTATAGTTTGTTTATGGCTGGGTCCACCAGACAGGACTTCTGCCTTTGGAGGATTGGGTCTTGGTTTTATTTGGGATCGATGATCCATGCATTCTTGAAGGTGTTCATAGAATGCATTTATAAAGGATTCTGCGGTCTGGGCAGATTTTCCACAGGCCGGGGCTTTGAAGGATTCCACCTCGGTTTTGAGGAGTGTGAAATTTGCTTTAGAGAAGTTTTTCACTGTGGTTTTCTGGGCAGGGGGTGGGGTCGGGATGTGAATATCCAGTGAGATTAGTTTATGGTCTGATCTTACCAGTGAGGGATACACTTCTGGTCTGGAGCATAGAGTCCCCATGTTGGTGATGATCAGGTCCAGTATGTTTTCTCCTCTTGTGGGAGTGGTAACAAGTTGTTCTATAACATTTGAGTTTATAAATTCTAGGAACCTTTGGGCTAGCGTGTTGGAGCTAGAGTAATGCTCCCAGTCTATGTTTGGGTAGTTGAAGTCACCCAATATAATGGTGTTTGGAGAGACCTTCATAATTTCCAGTGTTCTCAGGAAGGCTGAGTGGGGTTCCTGGGTTTGGGAGGGTGGTCTGTAGCAGGCTATAAACTGGAAGGCAATTTTACCCACTGTTAGTTGCACATGGATAGTCTCTGATGCTTTGTGCTTTGCCACCAACCTGGAGGTGTGGGTATCTTTGATGAATATCGATACTCCCCCTCCTTTTGTGGTTCGGTCCAAGTTTTGGGGCCGAAAAGCATGGTATGAGGTATAACCTGGTAGTTCTGGGGTGCTCTCGGGAGCCCTGAACCAGGTTTCTGTTACTGTACAGATATCGATGTTCTCCATGCTAAGGAGAGTTTCGAGTGCATGCATCTTGAGGTTTAGACTTCTGGCATTGAGTAGCATTACTCTTAGTTTCTTATCCCTTGTGATACCTATGGAGGTGGGTTTGTCTTTTGAGCCTTGCCTAAAAAAGGCACTATGGGGTAGCAAGAGCCATTGCCAATATCCAAAAGCCCAGGGGTGACAGGTGCAAGCCGTCCCTAGTGAAGCATCGTGGCTTGTCGAGCATATCATCCCAAGATGACAGGCATTGGATCCCCTTTGAATGACACCAGTACTTAAGCCAATTGTTGAAATTGATCATCTTGTCTTCATATTGTGGCATCATTCTTGGTGAGGGTAAGATGCTACTCAAGATCAGGGTCATACCGGCCTGGGCTACATGCTCAGAGAGCTCCTTTATGTCTCTTTTCATGTAGTCCAGGGAGGTATGTCTCACGTCATTAACACCAGCATGGACAATGACTGAGTCATATTTGTACTTGCCTTGGAGTGACCTGAGTGCTTGTGTTATGTGGCGGATCCTAGCGCCCGACAGGCTGCTCACCGTGACCCTCTCCTTGTTCAGCCTGGTGAGCGGGACGTCAGTGTGCCTGATGATAGAGTCACCTATTACAAGTGTATCAGGTGTTTTGTTTAGTCTTAAGGGCTGTGACTGTTTGGCACACTGGCTTTGTGAGATATGTGTTGGACGTGTTTTGTTTTGGGGTAGCGGTTGCTTGGGTGTCTGCTTTGGAGGTCTCTGCTGCTTAGGCAGATCTTTATTTAGAGCCTCCGAGTATGTTTTTGTGTGATTATGTGTTTGGTTTGCTGTCGTGGTAGGTCTATGTGAGACTGGAATTGTAGTGAGTGTGGTATCCTTCTCCTCCTGACTGGTTATGCCAGTACTGAGTTGAGAGAGCTTAGCCTCCAGTTTGGCTATATGGTTGCATCTCTCACATGTGTTGGAATTTGTTGGGAGGAGGAGAGGGTTGTCTGTGTACATGAGGCAGTTGTAACATTGCCTCAAGATTCCCAGATTCACCAGCTGGACCGAGAGGAGATTGACAACTGACCTTTGGACATGCTAGAATAATATTGGGAATTCCTTAATAATTGAAAACAAGGGCCAGTGGGGAGTGAGGGTGTAGTGCTTTTAATTTTAGTGCTGACTTATATAATTGCTTTAGTGAGCAAGTGCCAGGCAACTTAAGTGCAATGTGTTACAGGTAACTTAAATGCAAAACGACAAACAGTAACTTTCTTTCAAGTGAAACAAGGAAATAAGTACAGTAAGCAATGCAGATATCACTAGTGATCCACAGAAGCGCTGAGAAGCCGTATTAGGTGGAATTAGTGTTCAGGGAAATAACAAGCAAACAAACAACAAGCATATAAACAAAGCTAGATTCAGCAGGCCTGGATCTAGTCTATGCTACAGCAAACAAGGTGTACCAATTTCAGTAAGATACAGTTCAAATATTCAGGCACTATAAACCTTTAACCAGAAATTCCCAGCTCAGAAGGGCAGAGTCCAGCCTCTTCTCCCACAAGAGTGCAGACCACGAACCTTCTTAATGTAAAATAACTGGCCTGAAGCCCAAGTGCTTAAACCAGAACTAATACACTTTAAGAATAACAGACACTGGGCTCTCAATCAGCAGTTCCCAACTTAGAAGGATGAAAGCTACCTGTACTGCCACAACAGTGCATGCAACAAACCTTCCTAATGTAAAACAACTGGTCTGAAGCCTAAGTGCTTAATCCAAAAGACTTAGAATGATAGCTACACTTTAATCAAGTTACTACCAAGCAGTAATAAATACAACTGAATACTTTAGAGAATGCCTGGATTAGTGCTCATGTTACACAAACAAAGCTAGATCCAGCAGGCCCGAATCCAGTCTATGCCACAGCAAACAAGGCTCACCAACTTCAGTAAGAAGCAGATCAGATATGCATGCACTATAAGCCTTTAACCAGAAATTCCAGCTCAGAAGGGCAGAGTCCAGCTTCTCCTCCCACAAGAGTGCAGACCACGAACCCTCTTAATGTAAAATAACTGGCCTGAAAGCCCAAGTGCTTAAACCAGAATTAATACACTTTTAGAATAACAGACACTGAGCCCTCAATCAGCAGTTCCCAACCTAGAAGGATGTAAGCTACCTGTTCTGCCACTACAGTGCAGACCACAAACCCTCTCAGTGCAAAACAACTGGTCCAAAGCCCAAGTGTTTAAACCAAAAGGCTTAGAATGAGTTACACCAAGCAGTAATAAATACAAGTGACTACTTTTAAGATGATGCAAAAGTAAAATAAAGTAGGTAGAAACACAAGTACAGTAAGAGCAGATGAAATTTTTTTTTATATATATGTAAGTAGGGTTACCACCTGCATCCTGATATATAATTATTTGCCTAAATGTGTAATATACATTTATATATATAGATGTAGCTATATGTTCATGTACAGATTACCGATGGTAATTGGAATGTGATAGTGTGATTCAACCCATCCCTCTTCTGCACAGCCTATTATTCCATCTACTGTCGATGTTTGTATGGGCACATTCCTATTATTTATGTCAACAAATGGAATGTATGTGTTACAGAATTTGTACTTCAACATATTGTTGTCTGCATGTGAGTATGCATATATACCTATTACAACCTAGCTGACCTCCACTGGGTGGTCCATTAGAACCGGCCCATCCAACCCTGTCATGCCTGGATCCATAATTGCATACCCATAGTTCCTCCACCACACCCATGTTGAATTTACATGCATAACATCCATTATCCACTTGTTATCACAGCCATGACACACCTTTACACATAGCCCTCTCCAGAGCTTTTGGGGCCCTACATACATTTTGTCCCACCTTATGTATTCACAGGGTCTCCTGCCATGTATATTTGCACATATGTGCATTTCCTGGGATTATGGAATCTGGCCATATGCGCTTTTCAATTTTTGGAGGTCCCAGCATGGGACTACATTCCGTCTGTGTGTAAAGTAGACTTAGCAATTCAGCTATGTTTCTCCCACTGGTAAAACCCTGCCTGTGGTGTGAGTAGCGGTGCTCTGCTCACTCCTGGGCAGCTTTTTATGACATATGCTGAAAGCACTATATAATACCAACATTGCTCTTGATTACCTTCACATCCCTTGTGTATGCTTTATTGTTACAACATCCTTTCTTTATATATATATATATATATATATATATATATATATATATATTTCATGTATGTAGATATATACCTGTACATATATATATATATATATATATATATATGTGTGTGTGTGTGTGTGTGTGTACATATGTATATATATATATATATATATATATATATATATATATATATATATATATGTATATATATTACATCTGTACATACAAACATACATTTCCTATGCTGGGAGCTGCTTACACCCACGCAGGTGCACTCGCCTATACTTACTGTGCATTACATATGTTTACTGCCGCTTATTTGTGCTTACTTGTGCCTTATTCATTATGACAGTACCACTTTGATTGAAAGGATCTGGTGAATAGTCCCATGCGATACACATGTTCACCTTTACATGTTTAAATGTCGGCTTTACAGCAGAGCAACATTCATTCCACAAGGAAAATGATATGTGCTATTGTCGAACTTGAACTGTGAATGCCTTTTCGTTAGGCGGATGCTCTAACCACTACACTATTGGTGTTCTGCTTCATTCATATGTATATCCATGGTTCATAGCTACCCGAATACACATCTCATCACTTCACTTACAAAGCAGGCATCCATTTTCCTGTTTGGAAAACCGCACTTCTACACATGCGACGTTCCCTATTCAATACTGCTCTGAACCCATGCCGCATGTTGACTCACTCTGAGGATATTCAGCCTCCAAAGCCTATAGTCCTGGCACATACGTGTGTTTGATTGTCAGGGTGTTCATATGGTCATCTGGGTTTAGGCTTGTCCGACTGGGGACCGGGACTACCCTGTACCTTGTTCAACGTCAGACTTAGCACGGAGAGATAGTTCTTTCCACTTTTAGCGCCCTACCTTTGGTTAGAGATGCAGACGTGTGCTCACCTATGACCATCCTGACATATAACAGCACTAAATATTACGGGGATCCCATGAGGGATATCCATGAGGGATAGCTGCTGTTTCCTTTCATATTCATTATGACTGCTATATTGTGACCATGTTCATTCTTCATATCTATCTATATATATATATATATATATATATATATATATATATATATATATATATATATATATATATATATATGTGTGTGTGTGTGTGTGTGTATATATATATATATATATATATATATATATATATATATATATATATATATATATACATATAGATATATACATATAGGTCTGTACATACACATGCAAATACACCTACATCCTTAATTACATTTCCCATACCGTTGAATCACCGCCACTTACCGTTGGGCATACACGCTTGCATACCTTCTTCCATCTAGGGTTGCCACCTTTTCAAATGGCCAAAGTGGGGAATTTTTGGGACACACTTCAGTACAGGCCAACACATACCCACGGTCAGTACAAAGGTTAGAACTTTACTTATTTGCCTAAATGAAAGCTTATTCTTGTAGCATTTTAGTTGTTGATTCTGTTTTTTGTAACATTTAAGTATTTTACATACAGAAATAACTGTTTTATGCAACTGTTACATGAAATATGGAATGTAAGTATTTCCTACAATCACAGGACATTTGCCATTGTATTATATTTGGTCAGGATACAACTGCCCAAAAAGGGACTGTCCCTCGCAGAGCGGAACAGGTGGTAACCCTACTTACATCTGCTTTACAGTGCCTTAATCACCCTATATCTGACTGCCACTATGCGAATGTGTAAGGTATATATTCCCGATAATGCATGTGGGGAGACGTGCATCATGGTCAGGTGTTTAATCCCGGGTCATAGATTCTGCAGGACTGGCTGGAGGCTGAGCAGTCTTGTGGACAACTACTGCTCATACAACTTGTGTCCCGATATATACAGGACTGGACATCGTGTCGTGACACCAAGTCTAATGTTTAGAACAGATACTTATCCCATGAGGGATATCCAAAAATTTTGGGGACTGATGACCTTCTTTGTCTTTATGGAAATAAGGTAGGGTTATACATGCAAGGGATACATAGTTTGCAATGCTGAGACTGCCTAGGATGAGACTGCCTACTAGGTATGTGTAGGGGTCACTATGTGCAGATATGGCTGCGCCTATCTAGCAGCACGATTATGGGTGGTTTTGGTGGACGTTCAGGAAGGGGGGGTGGTGTGCTGTGATGGGGATGATGGGTATTCAATTATGTATCCAGGTGTGTTGGGGTTGGATGGCTCAGTTCTGGCCAGACCATTATGTGGGTATGTGCCGGTAACTTTTCTGTACATGTGTAGTGCACTTTTTAATGTTCATATGTTTTGTGGATTTTTATTGCAGATGTGAATATTTGTTCTTTGGTTATCTTCTTGATTAACCCACTGCTCCCTCGTACACCTCCAGTTCACCTATTGTGCATCCAACCCAGTCTCCCCTTGGTGAATTATTACATTACCTGTCAACCCCACCCCCATATTCCACAGACACCATCCATCCCTTCTCTAGTTGATGGCCCATGACACAGTCAACAGAACACATTGAGCACACTATATATCTGTGGTACCAATATGGTTGTGAGAACTACCCTAGCATTTCTGATCATCCACATGCTGTACTTCATGCACATAGGTACATGCAAATACTTATCTTTCATGACATGGTAGGTAGACCCGGGTAATACCCGTTCATCTATGGGCCGTCCTGACAAGAACAGCTTGAACCATGAATGGGCAGATATTGGGTGAATGCTGTGACCATTGGTAGGGTTGCCACCTTTTCATATGACCAGAATGGGACATTTTCGGGACACACATCAGAGTTTACAGGCCAACACATACCCATGGTCAATACAAAGGATAGTACTTTAGTTTTATGCCAAAATATA
Organism: Protopterus annectens; assembly: GCF_019279795.1. Lineage (NCBI taxonomy): Eukaryota > Metazoa > Chordata > Ceratodontiformes > Protopteridae > Protopterus > Protopterus annectens. The sequence continues at coordinate 1,122,581,707 of NC_056747.1, read as the reverse complement.
AGCTTTTATTGTTGTAGCAGTGTAGTTGCTTATTCTGTTTCATTTACTTGCTTATTCTGTTTGTTGTAACATTTAGGTATTTTATATACAGAAATAAGTATTGTATGGGACTATTACATTACATATGGGACGTAATTATGTTCTACAATCGCAGGACATTTGAAATTTATAATGGTTTTGGTATGGACACAACTGCCTTGGGGGGACTGTCCCTCACAATGTAGGACAGGTGGTAACCCTAGCCATTGGGCTGAGCTTAGCAATTGGCAGCGTGCTAACATGATGCATTTCGCTTCCATTTGGTATGACTATCGACACTACAATGGAATATGGGCACAGGGTTTTAAATATCATTTGTTCGAGGGACGAGGTCTCAATATTCAGCTACGTGCCTTTGTGTTTACTTTTTATTTTGGTGTTCGCAAAACTGTCTTGTATGCTTTGCATACATTTCAGTATCCACAGACACTGACATGAGTGATTACTATTAGAGGCAGGCTGTACTAGTCAGCATTTTAGGTTGCGCGTATGCAGCCGACATGTTCACGTCTCCGTGCAGCACTTGGCCACGCCCCCTGCACTCGTACACGTTTCCTATGCATGTGGCCGTTACAGCAGCACGCCTTCATTACTATGTATGTGGTGCTGCTGCGCCATCTCTACGCCGCACGGTCGGCGCAAGGCTAACGCCGTCCTTGCGCCGAACTTCATGAATCCCGTATCTTTTGTTTAGTGTCTTCCCATGTATCCTTAGCTTTCACAACAGAATCTTTTTACCCCATTTGTCTAAATATATTATTGTGCTCCCATAAGTATTGCTATTGCAGAGCCAGTTCATCTATGGGTATGTACTTTACTGCTATAGTATTTTGTTTATCTTCATTTATTTCATATCTTGAAAGACTTAAAACTGTCTCAAAATGTTTAACAACACCAAAATATAATTTTGATGACTTTTTCAAGCACTAAATAAAATGATCTAAAAATGAAGTTATATATTTTTTGATTATCATACTAGCTACGTCTTTGAATTTGTGAATCGCTTGTTTTCTTTGCTAATGGCTCTAAATATAAAGTGAATAACAAAGGGGAAAGAATATATACCTGCACAAGTCCTCCGTTTAAACACATCTTGGTAGAGAGAAACCCTCCCACCTTAATTCTTGTCTCCGACCCTTCACATATCCTTCTTATTGAGCATATTATTTTGTTGGGAAATATAAATGCTATATTTGCCCTGCTCTTAAAATTTCAGCTGATTCTACTGAATGCTTTATAACTTCAAACACGAGTCACGGACTTTGTTAAAAGTATATATTCTATCAAATGCTTTTCTGGATCAAAACTCACCAACAGTAGTGGTGTTTTCTTATACTCTACTTCCATCTAGATCACCATGCTTTATTAATATTGTCAAAGGTTTCCCTCCCCTCTACAAAACTGCATTTACCCATATCTCTCAATTTAAATAATATATTTGCCATTCCATTAGCTAGCACAGACCTAAACACATTATAATCATGGTTTAAACTTGAAATGGGGTCTATTTCTATTATTTATTATTTATTTATTTTTATTTATTTTACATTTGTTAACCAGGGGTGTCTGACTGAGCCGAAAAGGCCTTTTTTCAGCAGAGGCCCGGGGAGAAAAGCTCCACATAGAAAAATTACAGATACATTTAGACATGATCAGTATACATACAAATTACAACATACATGATTTTACAGTGGTACGCAGTACATCAACAGTTACAGTGGAGAGAACAAACAAAAAAAAATATTTAAAAATAAAGGTACTTAATAGATTTGTGGTGTACAACTGAAATTTGGAACATAGGTAGAATACATACATAGTACACAGGTACAGTACATACATTGTAGATTAGCCAGTGTTTGTGAGAATAGTTTTCAATCCTAATCAAGTACTCTAGGTTTAGTATGTGTACCTTATCCGCTTTCACTAGCCTGGGAAGCAATCATGGCACTGCCAACATTGCTTGAGATGTTGCCTGATGAGGTCTTTAAAGGAGGCTTTGGATGATGTGTTTTGAATGCTAGTAGGGACAGAGTTCCATTTTTAGCCACTGAACTACTATATAGTGCATCTCCAAAGCTATTGTAGCTGTTGGTGACTTCTAGTAGTAGTTTGCTTGATGATCTAAGAGGCCTTTTGGCTGAGTGATGTTTTACTAGGTTTTTGAGGGCAGAACACTTATTGGGGAGGTAATAGATAGAATGACAGAGGCAGAGCTGATTGTAGTTTAGGAGGTTGGGCAGTTCAAGCCAGTGGAGCTGCCTCAAAGCAGTACAGTGATGAGTTCTATATGAGCAATTTGCAGCAAAGCAGGCAATTCTGTTATAGCAGGCTTCCATTTTGTTTAGTTCAGTTTTGTTGAGATTAGTCAGAATATGAGATGCATAGAGTAGGATGGATAGAAGTTGGGAGTGAGCAATGGCTGATCTTGTGTTGTTGGTAAGAATTGGTTTGATACAGTAGAGTGATCCCAGTTTGACATGTACTTTTTTAATAGTTAAGTTGAGATGACTATCAAATTTTAGGTGGGAGTCTATGGTTATTCCCAAAAGCTTAGCCTGTGCCACTGGAGCGATTGGAGTAGCATTTGTGGAGTAGATAGTGAATTGACTGTTATCAGTGCTTCTGTTAGAACTGGTTATAATCATAAGCTGAGTTTGATTTGGACTGAGGATAAGTTGGGCTTTGGTTAGGTAGTTTTCAATGTCAGAGAATGCTAGTTGAGTTGTTTGCAGGAGGGTGGGAATGTTTTGTGCAGCACAGATTAAGGTAGAGTCATCTGCATGCTGAATGATAAATGCATGCTGTGGTGAGGTATGGAGGTCATTTGTGAAGATTGTGAATAGTAGTGGTCCTATGACATTACCCTGTGGGACTCCTATAGTTATGGGCAGCTGAGGAGAGAGATAATTTTCCCATTTCACAGCTTGGTACCTGTCAGTTAAGTAGCTTTGGAACCAGGTAAGAGTGGAATTTGATAGGTGATACTGGTTTAGTTTGTTTAGCAGGATTTGGCGCGAGACTGTATCAAATGCTTTGGACATATCCAAAAAAAGAGTTGACACCTGCAGGCCTTCATTTTTGAGATGGTTTACTGTGTCTGTGAAGCAGAGGAGGGCTGTAGTGGTACTATGGGCAGGTCTGAAACCATGCTGAGTAGGTGACAGGATATTGGTGTCTAGGAGATATTTTAGCATCTGGGTATGGATGGATTTTTCTAGGATTTTGGCCAGGGGGGAGAATAAAGCAATGGGTCTGTAGTTATTAAGTTCAGTGGAGGTCCCACCTATATGTATGGGTGTAACTTAGGATATTTTCCAGAGTTTGGGCACATAGTTTTCAACAATTGATCTGTTTATGAAAGTGGAGATTGGGATAGCAATAGCATCTGCTGTGAGTTTCAAGAAATAGCTGGGGAGTAGGCCGGCTGCTGTTGATGAGGTTTTTAGTTTGGAGAGCATGCTTTTTGATTGAAGTGGTGGAAACTGTTTTGAGGGTAAAGCTTGTATTAGTGTTATCTGTGTTGGGAGGTGGCTAGTGAGGATGGAACTGTCCTGTGATACTAAGGATAGAATTGAGTTCAAAAGTGGGAGTTGAATTGTGTTTTGATGGGAACTTTAGTGTCATTGGTGGTTGGTTTGGGGGTATCCTTTTGTGTGGGTTTTAGTAGCTGGTTTAAATTTTTCCAAAATTTTTGGGGGTTGTGTTGGTATTTAGTTTGTAATGTTGTGTAGTAGGATTTTTTGTCCAGCCTAATGCATTTTTGCACAGTTGCACAGTTCTTGGCACTTAGTTAGGCTTTGTGTTTCTTTGTTTTTTTGATAGTAAAGCCAGGCAACCCTATAATTCCTATTCATACCCCCACCTAGTACCATCTTAAACTTTATAACCATGACTATCACACAACTAAGTCTAGTCTGTCTTCTCATAATTCTTTATAACACCACAAGTTATCACTAGCAATATCCCTAAACTTAGTAGCACAACACTACATTATGCACTCTCATATACAGACACCACACATTATAATAATATCTGTCCACAATTGTTCAAGAACTACATAACGGACCAATTCAGAACTAAACACATATGCTCTCATTCCTACTCCAAAAAAACACAATACTTTCTCACACTCCACACCAAACTCCAACATCTGTATCACCATTTTAACACCAGGCTCACCATAATTGGGGATATCCACCCCAACCCAGGCCCAAATCCATCCTGTCAAACACAAACTGCTCCAGCACAAATGTCAGAACATAACACCCCCACTATCTTCATCTCAGGGCAAATCAACAACAGCAGCAAAACCATCTATTAATGCTAAAAATTAATATTAGAAGTATCAAAAATAAAATACCTGAACTCCAGGCCACAATAGCACACTACTCCCCAGACATAGTTGTTTTAACAGAAACCTGGCTAAATAAAAACATAACTAACTCAGAAGTTCTCCCTACCAGCTACAATATCATTAGACAAGACAGACCACTTTGTAAAAGGGGTGGAACTGCCTTACTGTATAAGTCCAACTTAACTGTACATCAATTACCAAACTCCTACCCCTCCCCCAATAATTGGGACATACTTATCTCACAACTTCAACTTCACCCTAAAAAGGTCATCACCACAATTGTGATTTATATTCCACCTGGTAATACACCTGCTAGCCTTAAAGACTTCTTATCCTGGTGTTCTTCCACATGCTCACAAGAAACCCTTATTCTGGGGGATTTCAACCTAGATTGGTTCACCTGCATATCAGAACCACCAAGTAATCTAATAAATGGGATAGCAATAGCATCTGCTGTGAGTTTCAAGAAATAGCTGGGGAGTAGGCCGGCTGCTGTTGATGAGGTTTTCAGTTTGGAGAGCATGCTTTTTGATTGAAGTGGTGGAAACTGTTTTGAGGGTAAAGCTTGTATTCGTGTTATCTGTGTTGGGAGGGGGCTAGTGAGGAAGGAACTGTCCTGTGATACTAAGGATAGAATTGAGTTCAAAAGTGGGAGTTGAATTGTGTTTTGATGGGAACTTTAGTGTCATTGGTGGTTGGTTTGGGGTATCCTTTTGTGTGGGTTTTAGTAGCTGGTTTAAATTTTTCCAAAATTTTTGGGGGTTGTGTTGGTATTTAGTTTGCAATGTTGTGTAGTAGGATTTTTTGTCCAGCCTAATGCATTTTTGCACAGTTGCACAGTTCTTGGTACTTAGTTAGGCTATGTGTTTCTTTGTTTTTTTGATAGTAAAGCCAGGCAACCCTATAATTCCTATTCAGACCCCCACCTAGTACCATCTTAAACATTATAACCATAACTATCACACAACTAAGTCTAGTCTGTCTTCTCATAATTCTTTATAACACCACAAGTTATCACTAGCAATATCCCTAAACTTAGTAGCACACTACATTATGCACTCTCATATACAGACACCACACATTATAATAATATCTGTCCACAATTGGTCAAGAACTACATAATGGACCAATTCAGAACTAAACACATATGCTCTCATTCCTACTCCAAAAAAACACAATACTTTCTCACACTCCACACCAAACTCTAACATCTGTATCACCATTTTAACACCAGGCTCACCATAAGTGGGGATATCCACCCCAACCCAGGCCCAAATCCATCCTGTCAAACACAAACTGCTCCAGCACAAATGTCAGAACATAACACCCCCACTATCTTCATCTCAGGGCAAATCAACAACAGCAGCAAAACCATCTATTAATGCTAAAATTTAATATTAGAAGTATCAAAAATAAAATACCTGAACTCCAGGCCACAATAGCACACTACTCCCCAGACATAGTTGTTTTAACCGAAACCTGGCTAAATAAAAACATAACTAACCTCAGAAGTTCTCCCTACCAGCTACAATATCATTAGACAAGACAGACCACTTTGTAAAAGGGGTGGAACTGCCTTACTGTATAAGTCCAACTTAACTGTACAAGTATTTGAACAAGTGAGTGAGTTAGATTTAAGAAGACTAGGAACTGATTTTAACAACACACATCATAGAATGGGCCACTTGGTCAAGGATGAGAGGGACATCTTGAACTTTTTCAAGTCTCAAGACATCAGAATATGCAAACCCGATAAGGGGGGCGGTTTTGTGGTATTTGATAACCACGATTATACTGCACGTATGTTAGCGCTTTTGGGGAATGACATGTATCAGGTCAGCTCTAGATCTGAAGTTAACACAGCATATAGTCTTGTGAAATCTTGCCTACATGACTTGATGATTGAAGGTCGAGTTGACCAAAACGTGTTTAATTATATGTTTACTGCCTTCCCCAGGTATCCCACATTATTTGGGATACCTAAAATTCATAAAGATGTTACTAATCCACCTATGCGACCTCTCATTGATGGCCGAGGTTCACTGACATATGCCTGTTCAAAAGTGGTTGATGTCTATTTACAGAAATATGTGGTCCTTGAACCACAGATATCCAAGGATTCTTGGTCTTTTTTGTCTAAAATCAACGACTTAAACTTTAGTAATGATTACAACTTTTTAACTGTAGACGTGAAGGACCTCTATACATGCATCCCCCATGTTATAGCAATAGAATGGGTGGCTGATATCATGAGGAAACATGGAGCCACTATTACAGAAACTTCCCTTATTATGGAATTGTTGGAGTTAATTTTGATGAACAACTACTTCATGTTTGATAATAAATTTTACCTTCAGAAAACCGGCTTGGCAATGGGCTCTCCTTGTGGAGCCAGTGTTGCCAACCTGGTAATGGCCCAATGGGAGTCAAAGTTTGTTTTTGATCCTGGTGTTAACAAGAATTTGGATGCCATAGTGTATTACACTCGCTTTTTAGATGATGTTTTCATCTTACTTAAGGGCAACGAAGTTTTGGCATCCGACTTGGTTGGATGGTTCAATTCTTCCACCAATTTTTTACAATTTACTTATACATTTCACGTTAACACTATTGCCTACCTTGATATTTCATTAACCAAGAACCCTGGGTTAGGCTGCTTTACCTCTCAGGTCCATTGTAAGGCAACTTTTTCCAACTATTTTCTACATTTTTCAAGTTGCCACCCCTTCCACCAAAAAAGATCGGTGGTTAAGGGGCAGTTGGTGAGGGCCTCACGTATTTGCAGTTTACAATTTGATTTTATTAACGAATGTAATTTGTTAAAACAAATGTTTATGCATCGGGACTACCCTGAGTGCTTGATTGATGAATTAATTAAAGAAGTTGAACACAAATGAAGTATTGACCAATTTAGACCAATTTTGGCTGTGGATAAGTTACCCCTTGAGGTGGTCACCTCAGATACCCATGTAATTTCGGTTACTGGAAGGACACAGGGATCGGTTAGTGACCAAGACTTTCAATACACTTTTATTACATCTTTTAATGCACAAACTAAATCTATCATCAACGTTATTGATAAGAACTGGGACTTATTTAGATGTAATTCTACTATATATACCTTTCTTGGACCAAAACCTTGGTTTGTTTTCAAGAAGGGAAGAAACGTTAAAAGCTTTCTTGAAGGTTCTAATAGGCCATGCATTAGGACAACCGGTATGTTTAAATGTGAAAGTTGTAAGTTTTGTAAACATATGGAACACACCAACCAGTTTATAATTAACAACAAGATCTATAAATTGAAGGCTAAATTTAACTGTAATAGTAAATTTGTTGTTTACTTGGCCCATTGTTTGTTTTGTCCTGCATTTTATGTGGGCAAAACTGAAGTTGTTTAAAGGAAAGGGTATATGAGCATCAGTGTGCTATTTTACACAATAAAGATACCAATGCATTGGCTAAACACGTCCATGTGAATCCAACACATAAGTTTAAATTTTTGGTCATTGACCAATTTGTTCAGGACATTGGAGGTGGACCTGCCTCATTTAAACTGGAGGAGTTGGAACTTTTGTGGCAGATTAGGCTTAATGCCTTTAACTTTCCAGGTTTGAATGAGGCTTGTTCGATCTCCTGTGTTCTGAAACTAAGGAGCCTGCAAAGATAGTTTTTATTTGTTGGATTGGCTTCACATTATTTCATTGGTCTTATTATTTTGTGTATATGTGACCATGAATTAGTATTGATGTTTGTGTAGTATTTTTACTATATTTAAATTTATTATAAGGCTGTATATTTATTTATACTTATTGAGCTAGTATGTCTTTAAAACTTAATTAAGAGCTCTGATTTTCCCGCACTTTTATGTTTAAATATCAGGTGCCTGTGTTATTTTATTACTTTCTGATGAAGTTTGTTGGATCAAACGAAAAGCGCTTAAAAGTCTGTTTTCTGCATTGTTGCTACTTTTAGCTTTTTATTAAAGCTTATTCCGGAGTGGAGCCCTTTGTCATCTGTTCATTAACTGTACATCAATTACCAAACTCCTACCCCTCCCCCAATAATTGGGACATACTTATCTCACAACTTCAACTTCACCCTAAAAAGGTCATCACCACAATTGTGATTTATATTCCACCTGGTAATACACCTGCTAGCCTTAAAGACTTCTTATCCTGGTGTTCTTCCACATGCTCACAAGAAACCCTTATTCTGGGGGATTTCAACCTAGATTGGTTCACCTGCATATCAGAACCACCAAGTAATCTAATAAATCTCTCAAGGCTACCAGCAGCTAGTCCAAATTCATGCTGGAGCAGTTTGTGTTTGACAGGATGGATTTGGGCCTGGGTTGGGGTGGATATCCCCACTTATGGTGAGCCTGGTGTTAAAATGGTGATACAGATGTTGGAGTTTGGTGTGGAGTGTGAGAAAGTATTGTGTTTTTTTGGAGTAGGAATGAGAGCATATGTGTTTAGTTCTGAATTGGTCCATTATGTAGTTCTTGAACAATTGTGGACAGATATTATTATAATGTGTGGTGTCTGTATATGAGAGTGCATAATGTAATGTTGTGCTACTAAGTTTAGGGATATTGCTAGTGATAACTTGTGGAGTTATAAAGAATTATGAGAAGACAGACTAGACTTAGTTGTGTGATAGTTATGGTTATAAAGATGGTACTAGGTGGGGGTCTGAATAGGAATTATAGGGTTGCACTATATGTGGATGGGTAAGTAGTGTGGGTGATATAAAAAATGCCTAATGGGAATAAGAGTGATTGGGAGTATTTTTTGTGGAGCAAGTTGGTGTGGTATAATGTGATCTGACTTGAGGAGCTGTGATTGGTGGAGGTGATGTGAGGGTGAGCTGTGGGTGTGGCTGTGATTACTATAAATGTAGAGGTATTGGGGGTGGGAGGGAATAGGGGGCAAGGCAGGGGAGCAGAGAGAGCCCGAGCATTAGCAAGGGTGAATGGAGCGGGGCAGAGCCCACCAAGATAAGAGTAAAAAGTAAGTATTACTTTACAAATCTGAACACTTTAAACAAATTCCTGAAGTCTAATGGCTTACCAGCAAGCAGAATGCAATTGCTGAAGAGCACTTGTGTCCTGGTGGGAAACTAGAAATTTAAAGATGGCTCCATGCTCAGCAGGATTCTAATATAGACTTAGTATTGGGGGAGGGAGATAGCACAAGGGATGTAAACCAGGTGGAATGCAAAGAAACCAGAGAGGCAATCAGTGGAAAACTATCAGTAAAGGCCTCAGACGGGGTAAGTAAGAATTCAAACTACCTGTAAAGTGAAGGAGAGAAGAGACAGCAAACTTTATTAAGGTTGGGAGTGTGTCTTCACTTTGACTTGCTAATTAGTAACCAGTTTGTGCACAGATTAGAGTAGGGAGATACATTAGCAATGAAGGGGAATGTATAGAGATGCAAATAAACAGGTGGGCCTCCAAGTGATACAAACTAGGGGAGAAAGCACTGAGAGGGCTGCTTGATGGTTAATTTAGTCACAGGGATCTGAATTGAATGTATACTGTCTATTGGACAGTTAGGATTACTGCACTAGTGGGGGGAGGACACAAGGCTACAACAGTCAGTTTTATTAGCACACTGAGAACTACTAAGAAATACTGCTAATGTAATAGCTTCATTCTCATAAAAAGTACAAGTAGAATGCCTGGGTGGAATGACCTGCTTTTGAGGCTCAAAATGTATATCCTTGTTTAGTTTTGCAGTACTGATTCCTTCTTATACTGTATGGGTGGAGTGGTAGCCGCAGACTGCAGATTTGCTTGCATGTTCTCCTGCTCTTGAGGCTCAAAATGTATATCCTTGTTTAGTTTTGCAGTACCAATTCCTTCTTATACTGTATGGGTGGAGTGGTAGCTGCAGACTGCAGATTTGCTTGAGTGTGCTCCTGCTCTTGAGGCTCAAAATGTATATCCTTGTTTTATTGAAATGGGTCTAACACTTCCTACCTTATAAACAGAGACCAACAACATATCCACTTCCTTAGGAGACTTTCTAGAGCTAACCTTTCTCCACAGGTCCTACTTACCTTCTACAGAGCCAAGATTGAGAGCATACTGACAAACAACATAATTGTCTGGTATGGGAACTGTTCTCAAGCTGATTGGAAGGCACCGGATAAGATCATTAAACAGGCCACAAAAATCATTGTCTCCAACCTTCAATCCCTACAGGACATATATTCAAACAGATACTATGGTAGAGTCCGAAAACCTGGAGGGATATACACCATCCAGCTTATGGATTGTTCAGACTCCTGCCAACAAGGAAGAGCTACATAAGCATTAGATGTAGGACATCCAGATTCCATAACAGCTTCTTCCCACATGCTATCAGACTGCTGAAAAACAAACCCATATCCTAACCCGCTAAATTGGTAAAACATTATTTATGTGCAATATGTCATTGTTAGTTACATATCTCTGCATAGATCACTTTATACTGTAAGTTTATGGCATATATTGGTGGTGAGTAAATTTTACATGTGTGACTTTATTTATTGTACTGTTTTTTATATATCCTTATACTTCTATTGAGTCTCTTCTTGTTGTTGTATTTGTTTTTGTTTCTGCTGTAAAAAGCTTTCAATTTTTTATTTGATTTATTTTTACTATCTTATTTTGATTTTGATTTTTACTATTTACACTTTTATTAATTTAATCTATCTTTCCTCTGTAAACTGTCATTCTTATAGTATGAACCTGAGTATTGAAATTTCGTGCCGTGTTACATATGTTTTCCTCTGTGGTGTTCTGTATGACAATAAAGTTTACTTTGACTTTGATTTGGTGCCAGATCTGAAAGATATTTACTTTGTCAGGGTAATACAGTCACTACAGCTGTCATTCAAGATGTTGCTACTGCCCACTTTTTATCATTTTTTCCCTCCTAACCTCCAAGTTTGAACAGGAATACCATCTAATCCTAGATAATTCCCTGATGATTAATTATTTAACACCATATTTTTCATCTCTTCCCATCTTAGCTATTAATTGAGTCTCATCTTCATTTAACCTTGGCATGACTAAATCTTTCATAACTGTTTCCATTTATACCGTTTTTTGGTTTCCCCATTCTTCTGCTTTATACACATTTTCATAAAATATTTGAAATATCTCCAATATATCTGTATAATCTCATGTGATTTTTTTGTTAAAGGCTTCCTAAATTTATCTATAACTATTTCTAATTTCTGTTGCCTAAGTCACTGTGCTAACAGTTTTTGTGTTCTAGAGTTATTATCAAAAACAGTTGCTTTACAGCAACCTTTCTAAACCATGCATAGTGTCCAAATACTCCATTATTTCCATTTAGAACTCTGCGGTTTCTCCTCTTCTTGTTTTGTGATATTCCCCTTCTTCTGAAATACCATCTATTCAATCTAGCCCAATATTTGCATCTTGTGGAATAATATGTAAATGCTGCCTGTATTCCTGCTACTAAATTCACAGCTTCCATAAAAATATTCTTATATAGAAAGCTACCCTTTTGTGTTATATTTTCCCTTCTAAGTCCCCCTGATATATCCTCACTACTGCAATAAAATTCTAGTCCTCTCCCATAAATGACACTCCCTGCAGGAAAGCATATTAATTCTTTTAAAATTCTCTTAAGCTCCATAATAGTAGTTCCAAAGGGAATAAAAGCTCATGTCAGCATAATCCTCCTCTTCCCCTGCCACACAGCTGCCACAAATCTATCTTTACTGCACTTTTTGACTCTTCTATCACTAATGGAGCCAGCTTTGCCATCAGTATTATTACTCCTATGCTCTATTATCCCTAATATTATGCTGAATGTTCATCCTGAATTCCTGTCTTTGTCAAATTCACATACTCATTTCTGTGCAAAGTGCCTTTTGCAGTATTGCTTTTTGTATCCTCCACCTCATAATATAATCCAATGCTCTTTGTTCTTTATCTATATCAGTAAGGCCATTTACATTTCATGTTAATATTGACAAGACAGAAATTCTGATAAAAGCCATTAATCTTACATATTATACACAACAGCACATTTCAATATATATTTTCCAGCTTGCATAATTATTGGCAAGCTGATCTTTAATTTACTGAAGAGATCCTTCTGCAAAGTTAGCTTTCAATTAAGTGAGTTTGACAAATAGAGTTTTGTTAAATAGGGTTCTTGATAAAGTGCTATAGACCCAGCTCTACTATTGTCCCCATAGTTTCCATAGTGCTTTGAACCAAAGGGTGTCTTAGACAATTATGACATCATATGTTTAATTAGGTAACAAAGCTATAGGATATATTACTTTATCGAAAGGAGTTTGAATTTCCACTTCAGTTATAATGTACTTTTACCTGTCATCATGAGTACATATTACTTCTAACTTCCTCTTGTCATATGTTTTATGTTTAAAGACATATGGTTTCTTGATGCATGTCACTATGCTACCAATTTAGTAGTAGGTATCTTCAATTCCTTCCCATCCACCCATACCATACATTCGAATAACTTGGTAGGGCTGTTGCTACTGTTCTAGGAATTAGTTTATTACAAGCTGTTGGTACATTTTCATTATCAGCGTGTTAGTCAGAAATCACATTTTTGTTAGGTACAGTGTTCCTATTACTTGCCAGACAATATTCAGCAATGTGTTCCCTCATCACTCTTCTAAACATACTATTTCAGTTGCTGATAGGTTTTGTTGGGCCACAGAGGTCAGCACATTATTAATCATAAGCTTAGATTGCAAAATTTTAAACATTGCTTCATTAGACATTAACTCTTCAATTAGTCCAACAAATTTATCAGTACCTTTAAGTCACTCTAAAAAGCCAATTGACAAAATTAGTTGGGAGTTACCCTTTTGGGCGGTGACTGTGGTGCAGCTTTTAGCATTGTCACCTCACAGAAGGAGGTTCTTTGGTTCGATCCTCGGCTGGGGTGCCTTCTGTGCGGAGTCTGCATGTCCTCCCTGTGGTCACGTGGGTTTTTTCCGGGTGCTCCAGTTTCCTCCCACATCCCAAAGACATGCTGTAGGTGGATTGAACACTCTAAATTGGCCCTTGATATGAGTGTGTGCATGTGTGCATGTATGTGCTTTCTGTGGAAGGTTAGGCACCGTGCTGGCAACTCAACACCGTAAAAAATCTACTGCCAATCATGAGCGGACAGGTGATCCACTGTGGTGACCCCTAACCAGCCAAAAGAAGAAGAAGTTGGGAGTTACCCTTTTAATTTATCAGTTGCTAAAATGCCTATCATCTTACTTGTACTGTACTCTTCTGCTTCTAACCACAAGTTTAAAATATGCTTTAAAGCAGACATTTCTGGTCTTGCCATTTTATTTGAATTAAATATCCAGTTATGAAATTAAATTGCTTATGTTTCCATAGCACCAAAGAAACACAGGAAGCTTATACTTCGAAACCCAGAAAAAGTGAATTTTGAAACAAAGCATTATTTCAACAAAAATATCTCTGCATATACAAGTTGTGATGAAGTC
>NC_056747.1:1122502804-1122565304 GCF_019279795.1 Protopterus annectens | reverse complement strand
TTCTAAATAACTGAAGTGTCTATTGCTGCCTCACTTTTTCAGGTAGTCAGTTCCAAACAGCTGGGCCTAGCCTAGACACAGCTCTTTCTTCTCTAGAAGTTTTAAAATTGGGTCTGTTGAGGATAATGCTATCTTCTTGGCTCTCTCTAAGTGTTAGTTAAGCTGCTTGATTTGTAACTTTTCTTTCAGGAGGGACAGTGTCCCATTTTTAATAACTCATAGATTTGATAGAGTTTGGGGTTCTACTTCTGCATGAAAAATGAATCTGAATATTTTAATAGTAGTCTGTATTTGACTTGTGTTTGAGCTGGAATGTAAGGTTACAAGAGTGGGCCCATACTCAGTTTTGGTATTTAGCACATTTTATAGGTTCATAGGTTCATAGGTAGGTACTAGGCTATCGGCCCCAGGGCCTATACAAGCATAGCCAAAAAGGTACCCTAGCTTTAGCCAACCAAGAAAATTATTTTCCTGCGCTCCTGTCGAGCAGAGCCACAGAAGTGATCCCCGGGGTGAATTTCCTATTTCCCATCCAATCATCAAGATTTTTCTTGAAGAGTGCTAATGAGGAGCTTTGTTTGATATAGATAGGTAGTTAGTTCTAGAGTATGGGAAGTCTCTGGGACAAGAATCTATCTCTCCAGCATGTTCTGTTTAATGTGTTGACAAGGTTTAGGTCCCTAGAGTGTGTAGCTTGGAGGGACTGGGATTTCTTTAAGTGGAGCATGTCCAACAGCTCTGGGTTTGACATAGCTTTGTATGTTAGGCAGAGAGCGCCTCTGAGTAGGCGATATGCAACAAAGTAAAGCTGGCGTTTTTTGAGACGGTCTGCGTATGGCATCTGTTTGGGGCCGGTAATCCTCTTTGTGAGGTATTTCTGTGGCCTTTCCAGTTGCTGTAGATGTCTTGTGAGGTACATACCAAAAGAGATGTTGTATTCTATAATGGGTTTAATGAGTGATGAGTGCAGGGGGAAGAATGACCTCTTTTTTCCTGGATGAGAAACCTTTTGTGATGGGGTGTGCCATGTAGAAGGATTTCCTGACTACTGTGGTGATGTGATTATCAAAGGAGAGACTACTGTCCACCTGTGTCCCAAGGTCTCTCATCACACTTTCAGTGTTAAGTAGACTACCACCTTTGTGATAGCTCATGGGTACAGAGTTTTTACCAAAGGGGATGACAATGCACTTTTTGGCATTGAGCTTGAGGCCATGGCTTTGACACCAGGCATCTGTCTCAGTGAGGCCCTTTTGTAGGATGTCCACATCGTTAGGAGTTTCAATTATTGCTCCTAGTTTGCAGTCATCTGCGAACTTCATTAGCCAAAGACCTTCTGTGTTAGCCTGTACTTCAGAAAAGTAGATACCAAGCAGGAGAGGACCCAGGACTAAACTCTGTGGTTCTCCAGTTGTCACTGGTCTGAAGTCGGATTTGGAGTCTGCTATTTTCACAGTGTGAGTTCTGTCAGTGAGCCAGTTGGCAAGCCATCTTGTGACATAGGGATTTATACCTAGTTTAGTGAGTTTATCTATAATTCTAGAGTGGGGGTTGGTGTCAAAAGTCTTGGTGAGATCTAGATAGGCTGTGTGAACTACCTTACCCTCGTCTATGGCTTTGGTGACTGCTTCAAAGAAGTCGATCAGGTTTAGGTGACATGATCTGCCTTTTACAAACCGAACTGGGTGGGGTCCAGAGTGTGGAGATTACCAATGTCTTTGTTTATAAGTTCCATGATGATACGTTCCATGGCCTTGCAGACCAATGTCGTTATGCTAATGGGACGGTAGTTCCCAGGGTCCGTGGTGGCTCCCCCTTTGTGGAGCGGGGATAAACCATGGCTGTGCATCATTCAGTGGGCACAAAGTCCGAGGTGAGGCTAAGATTGAACATGGTGCTTAGGTGGGGTGCCAGTTCATTCTGTAGTTCATGTAGAATGCAACCTGGGATGTTGTCAGGTCCTATGGATGCTGTGTTCTTGACTTTGGAGAGTGTGGTTTTTATCTGTGCAGACGTGATTACATGAACTTTGCATTCTTCTGGTATAGAGATGGGCCCTTTAGGGGTTAAGGGGGTAAAGTTAGCACTGAACCTATCTGCCAGAATGTTGGCAATATCAGTTTGTTCTGTATATTTAGTGCCATTGTGCTGTAACTCAGAGCAGATCTGAGTGTTGCTATTGAGATTCTTGACATAGCTATAGAATGCTTTGTGGTTGTCTTTAGAATCAGTGGCAATTTTGTTTTCATAACTAGCTTTGGAGGATTTTATGAGGGATCTTAGCTTCTTACAGAGGCTGACCAGGGAGTACTTCCAGTCGTGGGATTTTACTCTTTTTTGCAACAGTTTCTTTCTTCTGTTTTAGGGTTGGGAGGATGGCCTAATGATTAAGGTTTTTGCCTTACAAACACAAGGTACAGGGGTTGAGTCTCACAAGGGATAATTGGCTAGGCTTTGAAATGGCTTGCAAGGGCAGTTAGCCTAGTACTAATCTATGAACCTATGTTTATGTCAGGGGACCACCAGATTGGCTTCTTTTTTTTGGAGGATAGCATGTTAGTTCTGTTAGGGATAGCACGATTCATGCACTTGTGTAAGTGCTTATAAAGTGCATTTGTGTAGGATTCAGCAGTCGTACCTCTATTGTCCGTCTGCATGGGTGTCGTGAAGTTTGCCACTTCTGTCTTAAGAAGCATGAAGTTGGCTTTGTAGAAATTTTTTACGGTGGTTTCCCTAATTGGGGGTGGGGCAGGATATGGATGTCTAGAATGATTAGCTTGTGGTCGGATCTGACCAACAAGGAATTGACCTCTGGTGTGGAGCACCTGTCACCCATGTTGGTAATGACCAGGTCTAGGATATTGCTGCCCCTGGTGGGGGTGTGGATAAGTTGATCCAAGGCGCTGGAATTTATGAATTCCAGAAAACGTTGAGCAAAAGAGTTGGTACATGAGTAGTTTTCCCAGTTAATGGTGGGGTAGTTGAAATCACCCATTGTTAGGGTGTTGGGTTGTACCCTAATATTTTCCAATGTTTCAGGAAATGAAGAGTGGAAATCCTGGGGCATGGTGGGGGATCTGTAGCAAGTTACAATTTGGATTGCGGTCTTACCCAGCGTTAGTTGCACTCGGATAATCTCGGATGCATTATGCTGAGCAACTAGCCTGGAGATGTGGATATCCTTAATGAATATGGACATGCCTCCACCATTAGTGTTTCAGTCCAGATTAGGTGGCCGAAAGGTGTGGTATGAATTATAGCCTGGTAATGCAGGGGTGCTCTCTGGAGCCTTGAACCAGGTCTCTGTCACTGAACAGATGTCAATGTTCTCCATTTTAAGGAGTGCCTCGAGTGAATGCATTTTGAGGTTTAGACTTCTAGCATTGAGTAGCATTACCCTCAGATTTTGCTTGCTTGTACCTATTACAGTGGTGAATTTGTCATTTGAACCTTGCCTAAAAAAGGCACTATTGGCATTACAGCATTTAGGACATAAACCTCATGTGCAGTATAAATAGGGTATGTTATAGGAACAAATGTGTGTGTCTCAAAGACTGTCTGGAGCAGGTTTTCAATTAATGTATTGGAGTTCTTTTCTAACCCAATTCAAGCATAATTTAGACCAATGAATGGGGAATTGGAAATGTACCCCTAGTCCAGCACCTATGTCTCTATTAGAGACAGGCAACCTGTAAATGACTGACCACCCTTGCCCAAGCCTACATATCTCCCTTAAAATAACCCTAAGGTATCAAAACTTGTCAGATACATTGGGGATGTATAGCTAGGCTTGAAAAGGCCTGCTAGGGTTGTTACTCTAGTTATCACCAATTAACCTATCAATGAGCTGTAAGGAGTCAGGAATTGTGATATTCTATAGCATAGGTTTAGTTGGTGGAATGTTTTGCTAATATTGTCAGTATGCCTGGACAGTGGAAGAGTAAGGTCCAAGGTGATACCTAGGTACTTCTCTTCTGTTACTAGTGGTAGTGGGTTGTGGTCTGAATCAGTAATAATTAGACTTGGGGTTTAGGGAGTTTTTGCAGGGTGCGAAATACCATGATGCTAGACTGCAGGAGACTGGTTAGAAGCATATTTTTATTTCTCCAGTGGCATAAATATGTAAAGCTAGACTGTAGTTTCTGTTGAAAGGTGAAGGTGTTCCAACTTGATTCAAGTAGTAAGATATCATCTACATAAAGGACCAAGTTCAGGAGGGATAGGTCAGTGGATATATCATTGATGGATAGGAAAAATAATCTCTCAAGGACAGATCCTTGTGGGACTCTAATGTTTATAGTGCCTGCATTTGAAAGGCAATTTCCTAGGTATATTTGGAATGTTCTGTTTGAATGTAACTTTGAAACCATCGTATTGCATTTAGGCCAAACTTGAATTTGCTAAGTTTCTAGAGGACCATGTTACGATTTACTGCTCCGAATACTCTTGCGATATCAATGAATAAACCCCCTGTAAGTTTTGAATCATTCATTTTGTAATAAATGGTGTCAGTGGCTGTATATAATGCTGTCATGATACAGAAAGAATTTCTGAAAACGTATTATTGCAAAGAAGTCCGTATTTGTTTATGTGGTCCCAGAGTTATTTGCATATATGTTTTTCAGAGATTTTTGTTATAGGGAAGAGGTTTGCTGTGTTGTGCACATTTGTGTAAATATTCATTCAAAATTATATGCATGCATCTACATGCAGTCTACTGGCTTTAATAAGTATGAATTTATTTAAAGACAATTATAATGATGAAATAAAGTTATTCCAGGAAAACTGTATCATAACTCTTCCTTCAGTTCAAGATCACTCATCTAAGTGAGTGGGTTGAATGAGTTTCTACACACTTGTGTGAGTGTGTGTGTGTGTGTGTGTGTGTGTGTGTGTGTGTTTTGTACATGTGTATATATCTATATCTTTCTATATCTATAAATATAGGTATATATCTCTCTATCTAAACTTCCTCTCTCTGGGTCTATGCCAGATGACTGACTTTTCAGAAACTCGAAAAAATATTGAAGAGACCACATGACTGAGTTTCTGAAAACTCAAACATCAAAAAAAAAAAGCAAACATAAAAATCTAGCTTTTTTACATTTTTGCAGTGGGGCAAGCCCCCCTGGACTTCCCAGCCCCCTAAAAGTTACATATACCAACTCAGAGATCGCACTGCAGTGATGAAAAAGGTAAATTTCCCTATCCTTGCTGTGCCGCGATCTATATTCAAAAGTTTTGAGTTTTCAAAAACTTGATCATATGGTCTCAACCATATGGAGTTTGAGTTTCTAAAAACTTGATAAACTGATAGGGACCCCTGTCTCTATAAATATATAAATATTCATGACTGTATCTCTTAATTTCTATATTTATCTAAATATTGATTCACACAACATTGAAAAATAAACATAGAAATTAACAAATACTAAAAACAAAAAATTATGAACCTACAATGATCGAAAAATACAGCAAACACGATTCTGAGATGGTGGTCATTTGAGTAGCACCCACTCCACATAGCTCTTACCCAAACTTCGGAATAAACTGCATTTGCCAGCATATTGGGATATACAAAGCTTCCACAGAAGGAAAGAACCTGAACTGATCCTGTCTTCATATTATTTTCCCTCAAATTCTGTAAATCTGAAAGAAAAATTCAGTTTTACTATCTACCAGCTATCAGAACGAGCCTCCATGTGTATAATAGAGGCCTGAAGGCTTCAGCACGTCAGCAACAGACAGCGACCACGTGGGTGATAATCAAGCAAAACTGTGGTGAAAAAATGCCTAAAGAAATAAAAGGCATGAACACGCAAACTTCAAAAACCAAACTATCAGCAATAGCATCCCCAGAGAAAGAAGTTCTCTCAAAAAGGCAAAAAACATCCAAAATACAGCAAGAACAAGTGAAGGAATGCACTAAGCAGAAGGCCAAAAACTCCATACATATGGACGATCTGAAGAGCGCCCTTTTACCTTATGCAATCTGCTGTCCAGGGCTTCTCGGAACAATTAAACACCTTTGGAGGTATAATTAAACAAATTGCTGAAATGCTAGACTTAGTAGAGGGGAGATCCAAATCAAATTAAATGGAAATTGAACATCTGAAATCAGAACTCAAAACCAAGGACAAGGCTCTAACTGACATACAGCTGAAAATCCTGGATCTGGAAGCAAGGAGCAGGCGGAACAATCTTATTATTAGGGGATTACCAGAAAAATATGAACAAAATCAACTGCTCTCAACTCTCAAACAAATCTTCCGCTCACTTCTGCAATTAAGAGAACCTCCGTCTGAATGCATAATCGAAAGGGCACACCAAGCTCTTCAAAGAAACCAAAGCACTACAACCCCAAGATTCGTTTACTTGAAACTCCTTAACCACCAAGATGTTCAAGCTATCCTCTCTACATATAAAAAGTTAAAACATTACACATGGAATTCCTATACAATTTCTATCTCCTAGGATCTTCCCCAAGAAATCTAAGAAAAGCGCTGCAAACTCTCTCCATATTGTGCAGACCTCATTAAACGAAATGTTAAGTTTCAGATGAGGTTTTCGAATACGCTATCTTTCTACCACAATGACAAAAAACTTGCAATGGATTCACCCAAGGAAGCTAGTCTCATTTTTCTGAAATGCTTTGGAAAATCTCCGGATGCATAAACACAGTGATTACCTTAAAATCTCTCACCAGAATCAGCTTTTGACTTTTCCGGTCCCAAGTATTCAACCTTAATCTGTTCACTTATTAACCTCTGTTTAATAAAGTTAAATTAAGTCAAAGTCACTAACTGTTATAGCTTTCAATAGCCAGGAATGATTATTACAACGTGGTGTTGTCAGGGGGATGCCTGAGCGGTGACATCAAACAATCCTAATAAACAAGTACATCACCACACAAAGGAAAAAGAAAAACACGAATTTCCTGTTGGTCCAGCCTGATCATCGTTAACCAGTGCTGTCCCCCTTACAATTACTTGCCTGGTTTCCTAATCAGTGTCTTCTCGGGACACTGAAAAAAGCGGTTAAAAAAAAAAAAAAAAAAGAATGTCAGTAATCTCAGCAACTCCTCGGAATATACCAAGGTGAAGTCTACTCTTGTGTTACAGGACTGGAATAGGCATGAGTACATGAAATATGTCCTTCCTTCCTTAATTTAAAGTACTCCATGTTATCCCTCTAGAGTCCCGCTCTGCAATAACTTTCTTCCTGAAGTAGATTCAAGAAACTAGTGACCTAGCTATCAGTTAATTTCAGCCCTGTGGCATGCCTTGCTGTACGATCTTTGCCAATGTTTCTACCCAAATTAACTCACTCAACTGAAGTTTCTCAACTTGTAAAGTGATTGAGAGACAAGATACTTTTATCTTTACCCTTCGGATAGCAAAAGCATCTAATTCTTGACTTACTTTTGGCCAGATGAAGCACAACGAACCTCTCTAGTGGGATAAGCGCAAACTGTTCCATTTGTACTGCTCTTACAAACTCAAAAAGTGGTAACAAAAGTCAAATACTGGATCCAAGAAAGAAGGTTATATTCCAGTTTATGTGTAAATAAATATTTTTAACTGTAATTACATGGGCAACACAACAAATTCTAGCCATTGTGTATGTTATGACAGGCTCAGTTTACTGCTTGCTGTGTTATTTTCTGAGTTACATATTATAGATCTTAAATATCTCTCATCTACACTTTCTATCCCTATACTATAGTGAGATCTATGATCCCAAATATCACCTTATTGAATAAACGGCCCTACAACTTTAGCTGACTTGATGCTTAAGTAACAGGTTATCTACCGCTAATAGGTTCATAGGTTCAAAGGTTGGTACTAGGCTATTGGTCCTAAGGCCTATGCAAGCCTAGCCATAACAATTCCCTGGAATTTTTTTCCCACAATATTTACTTCTCTGGGCCCCTGTCTAGCAGGGCGACTGACATGATCCCTACGGTGAATTTCCTATCTCCCATCCAATCATCAAGGTTCCTTTTGAAGAGGGCCAATGAGGTGCTCTGCTTGACATGTATGGGCAGTCTATTCCAGAGTATGGGGAGTCTCTGGGTCAGGAACCTAATCCTCCATCATGTTTTGTTCATTGTGATGATAAGGTTTAGATCCCTGGAGCGTGTGGCTCTGAGGGATTGGGATTTCCTTAAGTGGAGCATGTCCAGCAGCTCAGGGTTTGACATGGCCTTGTATGTTAAGCAGAGATCGCCTCTGAGTAGGCGATATGCCACAGAGTATAGCTGGAGTATTTTTAGACGGTCAGCATATGGCATCTGCTTTAGGCCTGTTATTCTTTTAGTGAGGTATTTCTGTGGCCTTTCCAGCTGTTGCAGATGTCTTGTGAGGTACATACCAAATGGGGCATTATACTCTATAATGGGTCTAATGAGGGATGAGTACAGTGGGACAATGACCTCCTTTTTTCTGGATGAAAAGCCCTTAGTGATGAGGTGTGCCACGTAGAAGGATTTCCTGACTGTTGTGGCGATGTGGTTATCGAAAGTGAGACCACTGTCCACTTGTGTCCCTATGTTTCTCATCACACTTTCGATGTTTAGTGTCCTGCCACCTATGTGGTAGTTCATGGGTACATGTTTTTTTCCAAAGGGGATGACTATACATTTCTTGGCATTACGCTTGAGCCCAATGCTCTGGCACCAGGCATCTGTTTCTGTAAGGCCCTTTTGTAGAATATCCACATCATTTGGGGATTCAATAATGGCTCCCAGTTTGCAGTCATCTGCAAACTTTGTAAGCCAGAGTCCCTTAGTGTTGGCCTGTACTTCCGAGAAGTAGATGCCAAACAAGAGTGGTTCCAGGACTGAACCCTGAGGTACTCCACTTGTCACTTGTCTGGAGCTGGATTTGGAATCGGCTACTTTTACAGTCTGGGTTCCGTTAGTAAGCCAGTTGGCAACCCATCGAGTGACGTAGGGATTTACGCCCAGCTTAGTAAGTTTATCTATGATTCCAGAGTGGGGGATGGCAGTACCTTTAGCTAAGAGCTAGCTGGATTCGCTAAGAAGGGCTCTGAATGACAATGTTTGGAAGTGAATTAATGTTGTACATATTTTGTAAATTTAGTTATTTTATGTTTCCTAACTACATAATTGTTGCAAAGACGTTTACTTATCTGTTGTTTTTTTTCTCTCTCTCTCAAGTATAGGGGGTAAGTGGGTAAGCGCAAGGGTAGATTTGAGAGAGCTTAGTGCTGCATTTTCACTAACTTTTACGCACATACTTAATTTACAATTTAATCTTGAGTCACACAATAGATTCCTGATCATTTGTCATCTCATAAACAACCTAACTTAACCAAAGATTCCCATAAATATAGATATGCTTTGTTTGTTTGTGTCTTTCGGCTTTTTCCTGGTTAGGGGTCGCCACAGCAGAACTCTGGTCTGCTAATGATTGGCAGTAGAGTTTTACGTGCTGGCTTGCCGGGCCTAATGCACAACCTTCAATGAAGGAATGCCCATTCATGCATGTTGCCACACAGAAGACGCTCTAACTGAGAATCGAATCGGCAACGTCTAACTGTGAGGCGACAACGCTACTGCAGCACCATCACTGCAGTTAATAAATATAGATATGCTATGGTAGATAATTTCCTGGAATGTTAGAGGACTCTAGGACATAAATAAAAGGAATCTTCTAATGCACCTATTGGTAAAATCAGAAGCAGATATCTGTTTTATTCAGGAATCACATATGCTAGTTGAAGAATGGATAAGGGAAAAGAACAGAAAGTGGATAAACGACATTATCTCAGCAGGAAATAGCTGTAACTCCAAAGGGGTAGCAAGTGTTATTAAAAATTCATTTAAACCTTCCATCCTAGACAAGGGTTCAGATCAGGAGGGTAGATGGTGTTATTTCACTTGCTTACTAAACCAATATTGTTCCTAAACCTATATGGTCCATGCTCAGGACAACAGAAATTCATTTTGAAAAGCTATAACATCTTACTTAACTTCCCTAATCATTTTTTTTTATCCTAGGGGGGATTGGAATGCAGTCATTGACTCTAACATTGACCGTTCGAGCAAATCTAAATCATATAACACACAAGCCTCTCTTGCCTTAATGAAGTTAATTTCTGACTTTGGACTGGTTGACCCTATTTCTTTTGGTAGGGACACTAGGAACAATAATAACTACGCGTATTTCTCTAGATGCCATAATTCTTGGTCACACATAGACTTTCTTCTAATATCAGACATACTAACAAATTGGCAAATAAATTATTTAACCGGACCCAGATTTTTCTCGGAGCATTCAAAGATTGCTTTAAGGATAAACTTTGCACATAACACATCTTCATTAAATAAAGGTTTTAACTGGTCTCTTGATAACAATGTTTTACATAACTCAACAGTTACTGAGGAGATAGCTAATGTTCTGGTGGAGTTTAACGCTGATCCTCATGACGTCCAATGGGCAGCATGTAAATCTTTATTATTTGTATTTAGAGGAATATTTATTCAAAAATTCACATAACTTAAAAAAAGAGGAAAGAAAAAGAGAACCGCCTAATATCTGAGATTAGAACACTAGATGAGAAGCTTCAAGTGAACTACATCTTAGCAACAGAAAATGTTATGCTAGATAAGCAAAAGGAACCGTATGAACTACACCAGCCCAGTTACTCCCTACAAGAACTAAGGTTTATATCAAAATACTCGGAACGGTTACAAACCCCTTCCAAAGCACTAGCTAGGATAATTGAAAATAAGCAAAACTCACCCAGAATAGCCCTTATTTATCAAGATACACTTTATAAATCAGACACTCAAATTATTCAGCTATTTCATCAAGTATATTCATATATATATATGCTAGTAACAATCACCAAATCCCAATCGCAGGGATAAAAGACCATCTCAACAATATCACATTCCCAAAGCTAAATGAAGACCAGAAAGTAATCCTATCTGCCCCACTGACTCAACAGGAAGTTTTAAATGCCATTGGCAACCTTAAAATAGGCAAAGCTCTGGGCCTAAATGGTTATGCTCCAGATTTCTATAAAAACCTTTAAATTTAATCTAGCTCCCATTCTACTCAAGATATTCAATTGTATATCCCTCAATGGTATATCAGACCTTTACATTAACCACTCATAGACCATACTAATCCATAAAAATAGCCTGGATAAATCCAGCCTTAATGACTACAGGCCAGTTTCCTTAATGAACATTGACATTAAAATTCTATCATCTATTTTAGCCGAAAGGCTTAAAAAATTAATTCCTTCCCTAATCTCTAAGGAACAAGCAGGTTTCATGTCCAACAGGCATACCTGGGACAATACTCTAACTATGGAAACCATGATTAACCTTACCAAGAAGGATAAAAATCCGAGATATGCAATGATACTAGATGCGTGTAAGGCATTTGATAGGGTCAACTAGAATTTTCTATTTACAGTCCTCTCCTACTTTGACATACCCCCTGAGTTCATTAATATTATCAAAATCTTATACAATAGCTCTTATGTGCCTATATATCAATACGCAATACTCACAACCGATAAAAAATTCAAATGGCACCAGACAAGGATGCCCTCTCTCCCCTCTTCTGCTCAATTTATATTTAGAACCCTTCTTCTTATCCATATTACAAAAAACACACCATTCAATCCTCAGAATACTACATACCAAGATCAGCTTGACCACATTTGCTGACTACCTGAATCTATATTTTGAACATCCATTGTCAGACACCAAGAACTTAGTGACTACCTTGAATACCTTTGCATCTATCTCGGACTATAAAATTAACCAAATCAAATCCTTTATTTTCCCAATCAATCCTTCCGTTCATAGGGAAAATCTCTTTCCAGACTCACCCTTCCACATAATATACTCCTTCAAATATATAGGGGTATACTATGACCACTCATCTTCCTTCACATTGCAGTCCAATTTATCTAAAATATGGGTGGCTCTTTTACAAGACTTGTTTAGATGGCAACAGATGAAGCTTCCTATGCTATCTAAAACATCTATCATTAAAATGAACATCCTCCCAAAGCTTCTCTATCACTTTCATGCATCTCTCTCCTTCATTCCCAATGCATTTCTCACTAAAATTCACAAAGCCTTTGCGAAGTTCATATGGCACCCAAAATCGGTAAGAGTGTCATATTAAAGACTTACCTATCCAAAAGCTAGACGAAACCTAGGTATGCCTGATCTTCTACTTTATTACAGAATCCTGCATGCTAATAGATTAATTATTATTGCCAACTATCACCCAAACCATGCAATATGGACCCCCCTTTGGGTAGAAATATGGATAATCACACCCTGAACAATAATTTTAACCCCAAAGCTCTGTCCTTCTTAGGCTCATTAACTCTCAAGAATCTGAAGTTGCATCATATC
Organism: Protopterus annectens; assembly: GCF_019279795.1. Taxonomy (NCBI): domain Eukaryota; kingdom Metazoa; phylum Chordata; order Ceratodontiformes; family Protopteridae; genus Protopterus; species Protopterus annectens. The sequence continues at coordinate 1,122,552,892 of NC_056747.1, read as the reverse complement.
CTAAAGATTAAAATCGTCTTTCCAAGACATTTTTAATTCCCTGAAATTAGAACAAGCTCTCCTTCTATTTTAACCCATTCACCTCAATCCAAATATCAAGTTGAACTTTAACATGAACAATCTGGTTGACTTCCCTCTAATAAAAGAATATATGCTATGGGATATTCATAAGCATAGAAACTCATCACTAACAGAGCTATGTGGTTTCCTTAACTTATCAAAAAAAATACACCATAATTCTAAGGCAAATAAGGGAAATCACTACATCTCTACTTCAAGGTCACACCATTGATGAATCTGACTTCAATCAGGTTGCCAAGCTGGTACAAACCCTAACTAGCAAGAAAAGTATGCTGTCCATTTCTTATAAACTTATAAGCACTGTGACACTTGTGCCCTGGCCCAGCAATCAAGGAGCCTCAGTCCTCACCACTAACACCAGAGAGGGTGTCTCATATATGAGGAAAGGATAAGCAATGCACACAGTAAAGTGCAATTTCCCTTAAGAGCACACAGAGATCACAGTCAGTCTGGGGCTGGTCGCTCCCTTGCTCTCCAGGTCCCCAATAAGACTCCCCACTGGCACAGCTATAGGGTCCAGATCTCAGCCTAGCTGGGCAAGCTAAAATCTCCAGCACCCTCTCTGTCCAACCAGTGCTTTGTGTCCCTGTCCAAGTAGCTGACACACAAATACTTTGAGATAAGAGTTTACACAGCCACCCAGACACTTCTGGGGAAGGCTGGCACAGGTTCCCCAGCTGTGCCCCTTTTACTCAGACTATACGGTAGTACCCTGCCACCACCTAGCTAATAATTATCAGCTACTCAAAGGCCCTTAAAAGGGTATCCAATTATTACTGTGCAATATTATTATCCAATTGGTAGTATGACTAAATGGTCTCAAGGCTTATTAGAGTGACCTGGTACAGGATCCTTATATACATGTAATGTACTCTAGAGCTTAACTTATCTCTACACAAAACCAGCCACAGTTAAAAGGTTTTAAAATATTTAATAATAAATAATTAAAACCACAAGACAATACTTTCTAATACACAGTGCTAGTCAAAAGTTCAGAGATCACACAGAAATACTTAAAATAAATCAGTAGTACAGTTCTGGCATCAGAGAAAAGCACTTAGTCTAATATTTCTAGCTTCTAGCTATCTACAAGAAAACACACTTCTAAAATAACCTACTTACATAGAGCAACAGGCAGTGCTGTGAGTTGGATAGTCAGACAAAAATGCTTAATAATCTCTGGTTCTCACTGTTTAAATTGAAACTGCAGTTCTGATAAAACATTACATCATCTTTTACACTTTCCTGGTGTTCCCAGGCTGGCAGAAACTGCATTTACATTCTTTTGCACTTGACATTCCATATGTAAATTCTGGTCATTAACTTTAGCCTTAAAACAATAGGCAGGATGCTTACTCCAGACTCATCGACTCCAAATTCTAACTTCAAAGGAACAGACATAAAGTAATTTTAATTTCAAAGGACCAACAAGAAATGCTTGACTTAGCTTTCTTTACAGCAGAGGGAAATGTTGCCACATTGTTTTAAGTTCAACATTTCATAGTATTTACAAATGATAAAATTATGTACCAAATCTATTTGACTAGGCTGGCAGCCTAAACCCATCACTACCAGTCTTCACATCCCCCCCCAGAGAACTCAAGCTAGTTTTTCAAGTGACCCTTGAGAAACACCGCTTGAGAGGGTTAGGTCTATCTGACTGTACCTCACCCCATTCCCTGTCTTGAGAGCCCATCTGCATTGGCATTGCTAACCCCACTGCACTGACATATCATATGCTTGCAACCCCAGGCTCCATCTTAGCAACTTGGCATTTTGCTGACTGGCTCTGTTTAACCATGTTACAGTGTTGTGATCTGTCATAACAGTTAATTTTCTTCCATACAGATAAGGATGAAGTTTTTGCAGTGCCCACACTATGGCTAGACATTTCTTTTCTACAGCTGCATAGCATTCCTCCCTGGGTTGGAGCCCACAACTGAGATAAACCACTGGGTGCTCTTTTCCCGCTGAAGAAATCTGGCTAAGTAGAGCCCCCAACCCATAGTTCGAGGCATCCACCTGTACAACAAATTCTTTGCTGTAGTCTGGACTGGCTAACACAGGGGGTCCTCCCAAAGCTTTTTTAAGCTACTGGAATGTCTACTCACATGCTTGTGTCCACACTACCTTATCTGGCTTGTTCTTCCTTGTCAGGTCTGTGAGGGGAGCAGCTATGGTACTATAACTGGGGACAAACTTTCTGTAGTACCCTGCTGCCTCTAAAAATGCCCTCACCTGCTTTTTGGTAACAGCTGCAGGTCATGCCTGAATGGCTTCCACTTTGGCAGGTTCTGGCCTTATCTTACCACTCCCCACTCTATGTCCTAGGTAGGAGACCTCTGCCATACCCAGCTGACATTTGCTCAGCTTAATGGTCAACCCTGCCCTCTGTAGTCTGCCCAGCACCTCCCTGACATGCTGAAGGTGCTCTGGCCAGGAATGGCTGTATATGGCAATATCATCCAGGTAAGCAAGGGCAAACCCTCCTGCTCCTGCTAGGATATTATCTACCAGCCTCTGGAATGTTGCTGGGGTATTCTTCATCCCAAAGGGCATCTTTGTGAACTCATACAAGCCAAAAGGAGTCACAAAGACTGACTTCTGCCTAGCACTGGGAGTCAAGAGCACCTACTAGTAACCCTTGGTAAGGTCAATGGTTGTAAGATACTTAGCCCCACCCAGCTGCTCTAGGACCTCCTCTGTACTAGGCATGGGGTAAGCATCTGACTCTGTGTGACTATTTAATTTCCTGTAGTCCACACAGAACCTGGTGCGTCATCCTTCTTTGGCACCAGCAGCACTCAGGAGGCCCAGGGACTGTTGGACTCTTGAATCACCCCTAATTCCAACATCTCCTGTACCTCATCCCTTAGGGTCTGTCTGACTCTCTCAGTCACCCTATAAGGGGCCTGCTTAATAGGCTTTTGGAGTCCTGTATCCACCTGGTGCTGCACCAGGTGGGTGCACCCTGGTTTCCCAGTGAACATGTCTCCAAATTCCTGCAACACTGCTCGGATTTCTTGAACCTGGGTAGGAGATAGCTGCTGGGACATTGCTACCCCTTCCACTGTGGTGTCAGCCTGAGCCTCACTGAGGGGATCAGTCCCGAGATCTCCCTCAGACTCCTCCTGCAATCCACTGCAAATGCTCAGCAGAAGGGCCTCCCTATCATGGTAAGGTTTCCTCATGTTAACATGGTACAATTCGTGCCCCTGCCATCTGCCTAGCAGTCCCACCATGTAGTTAACATCACTTACCTTTTTTACCACCTTGTAGGGACTCTCCAAAGCTGCTTTCAGCTTGTTGTGTTTGATAGGAATGAGAACCATTACCTGCTGCCCCACAGCATACTCTCTAGCTGAGCATTCCTGTCATAGCACACCTTTTTCTGTTGTTGGGCTTCTGCCAGGTTCTCCTGGGCCAAGCCCATGAGTTCCCTGATCCTTGTCCTGAGGTTTAGGATGTATGCCACAACAGACTCCTTGTGAGACTCACAGTCACCATCCCACTCATCTCAAATTAAATCTAGAGGTCCCCTCATCCTATGCCCATATGGCAACTCAAAGGGCGAAAAGCCTGTGAATTCCTGGAGAACCTCTCTGTAAGCAAACAACAGATGGGGCAAATATTTATGCCACTCCCTCTTAAACTGATCTGCAAATTCCCGTAGCATGGACTTGATTGTAGAGTTTAACCTCTCAACAAGACCATTAGTCTGGGGATGATAGGGGGTGGTCTTCATGTGCTTCACCCCACAGGACTTCCACAGACAAGCCAGGAGGTTTGGCATGAAATTGGCACCTCTGTCAGTCAGTATTTCTTTTGGGAAACCTATCCTGCTGAAAATCTCTAAAAAGCATTTGCCACCTTCTCTACCTCAATGGAGGACAAAGCCACTGCCTCAGGGTATTGTGTAGCATGATCCACTACTACTAGGATATTCTTTTTCCCTGTGGAACTTGGGGTACTCAGAGGACCTACAATATCCATAGCTACCCTCTGAAATGGGTCCTCAATCACAGGCAAAGGCATCAAAGGTGCTCTCACCTTGTCTCCTGCCTTGCCTACCTTTTGGCACTGCTCAAAGATCCTGCAGTACCTTGTTACATCTCTGGAAATTCCAGACCAATAGAAGTTCTGCATAATATGCCTCTTTGTATGCTTTATGCCCATATTACCTGCAAAGAGAATATCAAGGGCTATGGCTAGAAGTGCCAGATGGCAGGCTCTAAGCACTAATGACTGCTGTACTCTCTCACCTTCTAGCCCTCCCTCAGGGGTCCAGTCTCTGTATAGTAACCCTTTGTCCCAGTATACAGGTTCCCCCTTTCCTTGAGAATCAGGTGCCTCCCTAGCTACCTGCCTCAGGCCTTGCAATGTAGGGTCTGAGAGCTGAGCCTGTCTCAACTATCTACTTGTAACCCTTCCCAGCTCCCCTTCCACAGGAGGTCTGGCATCCTCTGACAGTGGTGCCTCACTGTCAGCCTGGGTACTACTACTCACCCCTATATTTGCAGTCACTCTGTCCAAGGGACCATCAGTACCCCCAAGCAGCTGTGGCTCACCTCCAGTCTCACTGCTGCATTGTAGCTCCCTCCCTGAAGTAACTACCTCACCAGTCCTGGCTGCAAGTATGCAGTTTGTCTGGGTCCCCCCAGGCTACCAGACCCACATGCTTGTCTCCTAGCCTGACCATGTGTAACTGCATAAGTACATGGTACTGCCTCATCCAAATCCTTCCCTCTCAGGACATCTGCAGGATGGTAGTTTACTACCCCTGTTGTCTCAAGACAACCTACTATTGGGATGTTGTCTTTCCCACTTACTGGCTCCCTCTCCTTTTGTTCCCCACCTTGCCTCTGTGGACACCCATATGCCACATGGCTCCACTGGTTGCATTAAAAAAATTTAACCCTAGCTCCTGGACGTGTACCTGGACTAGTGGCTTTGCCTGTTACTGACAGATTCGGTTGTGACAGTCTGTGCTGCCCACCATGGGTTCCTTTAGACCCATGAGCAGTACTGGGGGGTTCCCTTCCTGTGTAGGGCTGCCCTGCTTGCCAGGTATAGGTCTTCCTTCTTCCCAACTCATTTGAAGTAGCACATTGTCTATCAGCTAACCAGATCCTCATGTCCTCAGGCAAAGTGCTAAGGGCTTGTTCCCTCAGCAAAAGGTCTGCCAGCCCTTCAAAAGTGGTGACCTGACATCCACTCACCCACCTATGGAAATAAGTGCTCAGTTCAGCAACATATTCACACACACTTTCATCTGCCTTACGTCTGTGCTCATGAAACGTTTTCCTATATGTTTCAGGTGTTAGCTTAAACAGTTCTAAAAGACATTTCTTTACAGCAGTATAATAAAAACATGCAACATCTGGAATTTTAGATAATGCAGTTACAGCTTTACCATGGAGTAAGGGGGTCAGGAACCGTACCCAAAGCCCTTGGTCAACTTCATACTGTTTACATACCCTCTCAAACATATGAATGAAATTATCACAATTATCCACCTCTTTAAACTGCGGAAGAAATTTACTGACCTTTTGTGCTTCTGGGGTCCAGTTATTCCCTTCCCCATTACCTCCATGACTCTGGTGAAGAGTCAGCATCTCCTTTTCATGCTGCCTCTGTCTCTCTTGTTCCTCAGCTTGCAGATGTAACAGTTTCTCATTCTCCTCAGCCTGCAAACATCTCAGTCTCTCATTTGCTTCTAATTCCACATGCCTGGCCTCCAACTCAAGTCTCTTTAGCTCCAGCTGGATTTTTAAGTCCACTGCAGAAAGGTTGAGCTGTCCATTCTCTGAGGGAATTATATCTCCACTGCCAGTCTGATTGTCCTCCTGGTTGCTGTTTTCTGATGCAGCTGTAACCAAGGCTGCATTCAGGTCTGCCCTAGTCAAGTTTCCATGCACCAGTCCCCTAGCCTGGCATATCTCCGCCAGCTGGCTCCTTGTCAGCTTTCCATACTCCTCTGCTGACATGCTGCCTGCTCACCCTGACTAACTAAGCTAACAAAAGAAATAAAACAACTGTGATCTGAACTCTGAGTATTCACTGTGTGGCTGTTTTAGAGAACAAAACACCTTCAAAGCTCACTGTACACAAGCTACATGATTCACTCTACCCACACCACTACAGGCCAATTAGTATTTGCCAATGAATTAATATGTGATGTGGATATCCCACCGCTGCCAAACAATTAATATGTGAGGATATCCCAACCACTGCCACCACAAATGTGAGGATATCCCAACCACTGCCACCAATTAATATGTGACACCCGTGCCCTGGCCCAGTAATCAAGGAGCCTCAATCCTCACCACTAACACTAGAGAGGGCATCTCATATGAGACGAAAGGATAACAAATACCTACAGTAAAGTGCAATTTCCCTTAAGAGCACACAGAGATCACAGTCAGTCCAGGGCTGGTGGCTCCCTTGCTCACCAGGTCCCCAATAAGACTCCGCACTGGCACAGCTATAGGGTCCAGATCTCAGCCTAGCTGGGCAAGCTAAAATCTCCAGCACCCTCTCTGTCCAACCAGTGCTTCATGTCCCTCCCCAAGTAGCTGTCACACACACACTTTAAGATAAGAGTTTACACAACCACACAGACACTTCTAGGGAAGGCTGGCACAGGTTCTCCAGCTGTGCCCCTTTTATCCAGACTATACAGTAGTACCCTGCCACCACCCAGCTAATAATTATCAGCTACTCAAAGAGCCTTAAAAGGGTGTCCAGTTATTACTGTGCAATATTATTATCCAATTGGAAGTATGACTAAACATTCTCAATGCTTATTAGAGTGACCTGGTACAGGATCCTTATATACATGCACTGTAGTCTAAAGCTTAACGTATCTCTACACAAATCCAGCCAGAGTTAAACGGTTTTAAAATATTTAATAATAATTAAAACCACAAGACAATACTTCCTACTACACAGACAGTGCTAGTCAAAAGTTCAGAGATCACACAGAAATACTTAAAATAAATCAGTAGTACAGTTCTGACATCACAGAAAAACACTTAGTCTAATATTCTAGCTTCTAGCTATCTACAAGAAAACACACTTCTAAAATAACTTACTTACATAGAGCAACAGGCAGTGCTGTGAGTTGGATAGTCAGACAAAAATGCTTAATAATCTCTGGTTCTAACTGTTTAAATTGAAACTGCAGTTCTGATAAAACATTACATCATCTTTTACACTTTCCTGGCATTCCCAGACTGATAGAAACTGCATTTACATTCTTTTACATTTAGAGCAATAAAGGACATTCCACATGTAAATGCTGGTCATTAACTTTAGCCTTAAAACAATAGGCAGGATGCTTACTCCAGACTCATCGACTCCAAATTCTAACTTCAAAAGAACAGACATAAAGTAATTTTAATTTCAAAGGACCAACAGGAAATGCTTGACTTAGCTTCTTTACAACAGAGGTCAATGTTGCCACATTGTTTTAAGTTCAACATTTCACAGTATTTACAAATGACAGAATTATGTACCAGATCTATTTGACTAGGCTGGCAGCCTTCACCCATCTTTACCGGTCTTCACAAGCACAATTCAATATCAGGATAAAATGGTATATGCGGACTATTGGAACCAACAAGGGTCGACTCTATTAGTAGATCAAAGCTAGCATCTATTAAATCCACGCTTATGTTTTCCCCGTTCAAGAAGCTTACCTATACACAATTTATGACTACCAATAACTTATACTTTACTCCAGTCCATTTAAATAAATTTAACCTGAGTGCATCTACTGCATGCCCCTGCTGCTCCTACCCCCAGGCTGATATCCTACATATAATATGGTTTTGCAAATACTCCCACAGTATTTGGTGCTCTCTCAAAGTGAGACTTGACAAGATGGGATACCATAAATCAACCCTCTCGTGGGAGATGGCATTATTACATGTTACTAACCTTAAAATGTCAAAACTGAGACTGCATATCTTAATTACACTCTGTCTATTAGTCAAATTCTACATTACCAAACATTGGCTAGATCACACTAAGATGACCTGGAGAGGGTTTAGATATTTGGCTTTTAAATATATTATGTCACAGAAACTCCTAATAACAAACTCCCGTAAGAGTGCTTATTACCTGACATTTTGGAATACCATATTTGACCACTTAGCTGACAACTAAGTATGTATAAATGTAGGTAGTACATCACTACTATATATTCTCCCCCATAGATGTGTTTAAATCCTTCTCTTTCCCCATTTCTCCCAACCCTGATGGTACGGTGGCTCAAGATAAGTACTATGTCCTCCCCTTTACCCCCTTTACCCCCTTTATAAATTTCGAACCAAGGCCAATACATTGTGTTCAATTATAGTATTCATCCTTTTTCATCTAGATTTTACATTAGGTTTACTCCCAGATGTCATATTAGTCTTAAGCAGCCCTATTGTACGTATTGTATATAGTTAGTAGTTATATGTTCTCTTCTGTATCACTGCTCATTGTTAAACTGCAATTATTTGTGATATTTATGTATTGCAAAATCAATAAAAATTCTATTTGAAAAAAAGAAAACTACAGTAAACACTTTCATTTTCAGATTATTCGAGAAAAAGCCTTAAAATGTAGCTGTACCTTTGGTGGCACTTTGAATCATGATACTTCTAGGTAAAGGGATTTTTGCTCCCCATACCACCTTACTCATGTGTGGTAACCCTAACACTGCTGCTTCTTCTTACCCCAGCCTTGCCTGTACCTCTAACCCTCTAAGCTCAACCTCACACAGTACCTTAGGAAAAATCCTTTGCCTAATAGTAGTACTATTGCACAAGAGACACACGCACACACACACACACACACACACACACACACACACACACACACACACACACACACACACACACACACACACATCATATAGCCAGACACATGCAAAATGCAAAATATAACCCCTTACCTAGCTCTTACTCTAAGCTTAACCTGCAAACACTTGCACACACACTCCAACCTCTAACGTTAAAACATTTGGAATTAGAAAACAATCCCACTTACCTTCATGAGAGCAAACTTTGCTCACCACATGGAAAAGCAATGTTTCCAGCATCAATATTTTTGGCATTTGATAACAATTGCTTTCAATTAAAAAAACACACACAAGTTCACTTAGTTGATGTTACGTGATTCGATAGAGTGAACTGCAATACACACACACACACACACACACACACACACACACACACACATATATATGTATATATATATATATATATATATATATATATATATATATATATATTTATGAGCATGTATGTAATCATTGAGTTGGGTTTCATTACATTTTGTTCCATTGAGATTGATTTAGTGAAATCAGTTGGTGAACCTTGAGGATGAGCTTTAATGGGCTCCTAAGTGTGGGAGGTAGGGGGCATATCTTGCTTTTTCCATTCCTAGTGTTTAATGAGCCAGATTATAATGAATCTGGCTTGGCAATCCTAGGCTTAGTAAAACTTGTCTCCCTAGAACATGTTACTATTATAACTATTTATCAATAAAAGAGGATGCAAGTAGTTTAAGCAATTGTTTATTTATTGATAATGCTACCCACTCATTTCATCCTGTATGAATGTGACCTTGCTGAAACAGACAAACTGCCAGGTTAACATAGCAGCAACATTCGTGACCAGTAAATAGTTCAACAGCTCCCTGACCACACCCCTCTCCCCCACCAAAGTACACGGTGGTCTCGAAAATATCCTTTGCAGAAATTGTGAAGAGCTTTGGAAGTTCTCAATACATTATCAATCATGTAATCTTCTAAGAAGGTAATGGAATCCTCATTGCTAATTCTGTATAAACATGTAATATTTTATTTACTTTTTAATTTAGTTATACATATTAATGATTGCTTACCTGTTAAAATGTGCCAAACTCAAAAGATGCCAATATAGCAGGAGGCGATATCTATAAAATGATATACAATACATTGTACTTGCTTTCAAGTATTACAGACTTAATTACTGTTATGTATATTTGTAGAAAAAAAAGAAAAAACAAGAGTGCGGATACCTCCACGGTGCCTAAGTACATATTGGAGATTGTTTTCCATATTACATATTTTATTAATATAGCAATAATCAATGAATGGGTGTGGTATATTGAAGATTTACCCATCGTTGGTGTGATTTAATCATGAGGGTGAAGCCTGAGTGATTAAACAAAGGCTACCATGGATAAATCTTTAATATATCATATCCACAAGTTGGTTATTGCTATTATACAATGACATTATTTAAGAAAAAAATACTTACTTTTCTTAAATAATATTTTTGAATAACGGTGCAGTGGTGTTCTTCCACATTTTTTCCATATCCTGCAGCTTTGTTAATATACTGCACACATGTATGGGACTTATGTTCCCACTCTTGCACAGTTCTTCAGTGCTTTGGAAAGCAAGCGATGGAGCTGAGAAGATCTCCATTGCTTTTCTTTTTTTTTTTTTAAAGAAGCTGTGAAATTCAGACAGTTTAGAGGTACGAGAGAGGGCAAAAATCAAGCTAAATCAGTAACATTTCTTTGGTTTTGTATAACATACCCGATTTTCCTTGTATTTCTCTGCCCTCTGTACTTACTTCTTGACCTCTTAACTCAAGAAAACTGCAAAGCCTTGGCATATATTAATGGAAGAAAGCCCAGGCAACTGGATTTTTTTCTGTTGTTATATGCTCGATTTACAACGGGCATGCTGGTTGGGTCGACCAATTAGCATGCATGTTTGTGAATGTTAATGACTTGTCATTGTATAATAATGAAGTTATTATACTTACAGAACTCGGGCAAGCTTTCTTTACTTCTGCCACCTGCTGAGCAAGCTGGTCCAGATGGGCATCTGCAAGGCATCCTACCAGTATCTATACCATTCACCGCTCCTGGGGATGCCATTGAATGATGCTAACTCATCTATCAGATCTGTCCAAGCATCTTTCTTCTTAAATGGGTCAGATTCCACTCAGTCTAGTATGGCACAGTATGATGCTTGAAACAGAGATAAAGAAATATCTATGTTTCTTTAGTGCACCAGTTTGGGGCCCTACTCTTAGCTTTCACAAAAGTAGACATTCCTGTAACCAAGCTCCGTAAGTCCCAGTACAGAGTGTTGCTTAGGCGGAATTGCTAGGGTGTAAATCACACGTACTGCAGTGTGACATTAGCAGTTAAGACAGCTAACAGCATGTACATGTGCCCACTTAACATCTGAATACTCATACATAACTAGTGCGAATGCACATGCATGCACTCATTGCAGCTCATGAATGGTGCTGCATTTGCTACACTTGTACATATGGGATGCAATGCATTTCTCAGAGCTATTTGCTGCCAAGCCTTATTTGCATGAGAACTTCATGACTAAAAATTGTTGAAACTTTCAGGGCATCCTCATTTTATGTGCTGCTAATTATCACATTCATGCAAAGACTGACAGAATGCCAGAATTAATGCAAACAGTTTAAAATAAGTTAACATTAGAATAGCAACAATAGGATGATAACATTACTGCATATTGAAAAATCTTGTGGAATAGCTCTGAAAGTACTGGTAAAGTGAAACTCTGTTTTTGAAGTTGTTTTAAATACGAAGGTAGTGACATTGCTGGTTAGAAGTGCGTTTTGCATATACTGTACTTACAATATAATCTACTTAATTTTTACAGCTTCTGGTACCTGGCAATGGCAATGCACAGCACCAAGCTGCATACACATGTAATGCATTTCAAGTGAACTATCAGTAATCAGGTGGGACAGGGTTCTAACCCCCTTCCCTCCCACATACCTTTACAGGCCTGCACTGCAATCACACACTTTATGATGTCTCCCAGGTAAAAAAAAAAATAAAACATTAAAAAACAATAGTTTCTTCTATTGCTTAATGCTAGTATTGCTTGACAAACATTTATGACACTGTCTCAACTCACTCAGAGTTGGGTTACAGTAGGAATTCTTAAAATTGTTATTTTTAGAGAAATCATGTTACACCATCAGGAAACAAGGCACAAGAGAGTTCACTTAACTGCTGCAGAAAACCATATCCTTGTGGATGAGCTTAAATTATACGGAAAATGTCTTTTGGAAAAAGGGATTCAGTATCGACAGAGAGTGCTATTATGTGGGATAAAATAATGGCTGATATAAATGCAACGGGGAAGGAATTGTACTTTAGCAAACTGTAGTAAGTATAGACAGAATGCAATTGCTCATAGTACCACAGGTGGTGGGCCTTCCACTGTCTAAAGTTTTATAGCTGATGAAGAGTGCCTACTGTCTCTATGAGTGGATGAGTATGACACAGTGGCTGAGGGTATTGGGTTCATTCAAGGTGGCATGAAAAATGGCAGCTTAGTACACCAATATCAACACACAGGGGGTACAGAATGTCAGTGTTGCCATGCAGTTTTTTTGTATTACAGCATGTAGAGTTTAATATATTGCATGCATGCATATAAATCTGAAATGTTTCTTCATTAGGTGCTTCATTATTATCAGCAGTAGGATTACAGGAACAGATGGCACATGGTATGTATGAACATCATTAACTCTAACTTGAATTGGAATTTCAGACATTTCAAACAGAGTAGATTATTCAAATACTTATTTGTTCATAGATGTAATGCCAGAAACAGGCATACCTCTGGTACACCAGAGCAGGCTAATGCCAGAAACAGGCATACCTCTGGTATACCAGAGCAGGCTGATGCCTCTGGTACACCAGAGCAGGCTGATGTTGATATTAGCATGGCTGCTGATAATGATGCCAATACTCTCTTATCATGAGCCTCTGGACAGTGGTACACAGTCACAAAGTGCACTGTCAGGCCACCCCTTCATCTGAACAGACAGGTAACTCTATAATCAGTGGTGCAGTCTTACACATACTGCATCATGAGGAAATACCATTGATAGATGGTGAGAATCGCCTTGTAGCTCGACGCCTTTTTCTTGTGGATAGGCTGAACTTCTGGAGTAAGATGAAACAAAGTCTGAGGTTCCATTACCCACCATGCAGCCTGCACAAAGGTGTACCAGGTGAAGACATCAGTCATACCTGGCTCCAGGGATGTGCACAGCAACAGTAGATGTGCTGTGCAATAATTCAGGCACAGACTAACGCCACTGAGAGTTAGGTGAAGATGGTTAGAGTATGGTAAGCAATATGTGAGGAAATTCACTACTACATGGAAATGGCAAAGGGAAGGGAAGGGACATTGCCACTGTGATCCTCATGTCAACATATGTCAACATATATCTGCACATAGGGGAAGTCCTACCAGACCGAATGAAGAGGTGATAAAATCAGTAAACAAAGGAGAGTAGTATTGCTGGAAATGAATTCATCCTGAAGTCTTTGTGAGTACCTTTATGAGGTGGACCCTGTTTTTTTACACCAAGACGACACTGATATATAGACTGCATTTTATATAGCATATATCATAGACAGAAGTAGGTTAAAAAATAAAAAAGACAGTTGGTTTCATAAGTTCCAGGATAAAAAACTGCCCAATCCTGGTAGGCGCACTCGTGCCAAAACTGCAAAATTTACAGTGTTGAATCCTCAAGATAGGGAAACATTCCTATAGTGGGGCTAGGCCAGGCCCAGAGGAAAGATGGCCCCTCTGTTGTAAAAGGAAGTAGTAGTTCACAAAAAACACAAATACTAGCAGGACATAAAATGAGCCATAAAGATGATAGAGTGGACTGTTGAGGATAAGGAAAAAATTATGTATTGTTGCTATTATGCAAGAAGTCCAGAATTTCCGGACAGAAAATATACAAAAAGATTAGAGATTTTAAAGGAAAGAAAAACTGTCAAATGCTTTAAATGCAAATTTGTGTTCATTAATACAACAGACTTGTAAATATATTATATAAACCAAGAAACCTTGGGCGATTTCGAAAAAGAAGCAACTGAGGAAGTGCAAAAATAAAAGGAATAAAATCTGGAGATTTTTGAAAAGTATACAATAGAAATATGTACATGGGAAAGAAAGAGAAATCTGATATGGTACAATATTTATGCAAAGGTGAAAGCCAAATTAATCAATACAGAAATGCATCTCCAAGATATTTGAAGAGAAATAACAGGCAAAGGCACCCAGATATGGAAAACTTCACAATACAAAAAATAAGGTCACAGAGGGGTAATGCAAAACAGAAGATTAGTTCATAGGTTCATAGGTTCATAGATGTTTACTAGGCTAACAACCACAAGGGCCTTTTTAAGCCTAGCTATGCATCCCAAATGTCTGACAAGTTCTGATACCCTTGATAAGTGTAAGCATGGGCCTGGGAGATGAACCATTTACAGGTTACCTGTGTCAATTAGAGACACAGGTTCTAATCCAGGGATGAATTTCTGGTTTCCGATCCAGTTGTCAAAGTTGCACTTGAACTGGGTTAGGGAAGAACTCTGCTTCAAATGGATGGGGAGCTTGTTCCATAGACTGGGTAGTCTCTGGGATACATACCTATCTCTCCAGCAGGTCCTATTTATATCATAGGCAAGGTTTAAGTCTTTCGGGTGCTGTTTTGTTTTGTGGATATACAGGAGGTCCATCTGAGTGGAGTCTGACAATAGTAAAGTGGAAGTTAAAAAAAATAAAAGCTAAAGTTATAGAATACCGGTGAAGTGAAGGATTTACTGAAGAAAGTCTAACACGGGTTATGTCACAGCATGATGGAACAATGAGCCCTGCTATGTAAGGAGAAATAGGAGGAGCAGGAGACATCTGAAGAAGAAATATGCACATGAGAAAGAAAGAGATTTAATATGATGCAATATTTATAAAGGAAAAAACAAAACTAACAATGCAGAAAAAGCAGCACCAAAGATATTTGAAGACAAGACATCTGCAACAGCTGGAAAGGCTGCAGAAATACCTCACTAAAAGAATCACAGGCCTAAAGCAGATGTCCTATGCTGACCATCTAAAAAACTCCAGCTATACTCTGTTGCATATCGTCTACTCAGAGGCGATCTCTGCTTAACATACAAGGCCATGTCAAACCCTGAGCTGTTGGACATTCTCCACTTAAAGAAATCCCAATCCCTTGGAGCCACACACTCCAGGGATCTAAACCTTGTCATCACAATGAACAAAACATGCTGGAGGGATAGGTTCCTGATCCAGAGACTCCCCATACACTGGAATAGACTGCCCATACATGTCAAGCAGAGCACCTCCTTGGCCCTCTTCAGAAGGAACCTTGATGATTGGATGAGAGATAATAAATTCAACCCATGGATCACGTCAGTCGCCCTGCTAGACAGGGGTACAGGGAAGTAAATATTGTGGGAAGAAATATCCAGGGAATTGTTATGGCTAGGCTTGTGTAGGCCCTAAGGCTGATAGCCTTGTTGTACCAACCTATGAACCTATGAACCTATAAGACAAATACAGGCAAAGGCATCCAGATATGGAAAAGTTTACAATACAAAAAAATAAGAAAACAAAGGGGAATGTTGAAAAGAGGATTAGTAATGGACAACTTAAAGAAACAGAAACTGAAGTTATGGATTAACTGTGAAGTGAAGGATTTAGTGTAGAAAATCTAACTCTGATAACATCAAAGCATGACAGAACAATGAGTCCTCAAATTAAGGAGAAACAGGTGGAACAGAAAGCATCTGATCACTTGCCATATGAAGATACTTTGGAAACTTTAGCAGGAAACCAGCGCAAAAGTTCAGTTGGAGTTGCACAGCAAGGGAAGAAACAGTAAACTGAGGCAAGCCTGACCCAGTCAATGCTGTGGAGTGATAGGCCAGTGAGTTCTCATATGAAAAAGCATTGAATGCCACAGGATGCAGCTGATGAGAATATGGCACAGGAAGATGTTCTGGAACTTTCTGTAGAATGCCAGCAGGAAATGGAGAACAAAGAATGTGCCCTTAGTTTAGAAGAAAATAATTTCAGGGAAGATTTGTTTAATTTAATAGAGATGGCTAGGCATATGAAGATCAATAAAAGAAATAGATTACAGAAAGTCAATAAGACCCAAAATGTTAGACATTTGATAAAACAAATGAACACAGTAATCAAGACTGTTCATAGAAATTCATGCGATATAACAGAAGTAAATAGGATATATTACTGTGCAACTAAATTAATAACAGATAAAGTCTTACCATAAAAACACAGGGCAGTAAGGGAAAGGAAGGGGAGAAATCAAATTCCATAATGGAAGTATCAGATAGAGAAAACTATAACGCAATTAAGACAAGAAGTGTTGCTGTTAGAAGAGTACAGAAGAGGGAATAGATAAACAAAAATACTCCGAAAGATACAAGTGATAAAAGCAAAGCACAGTTATCTTAACAGACCAATATCTATTGTACACTTTTGCAAATAATAAACTAAAGATATCAGCACAGGCAGAACAACTCTGAAGATATGCAGATAAATGCTGTATAAGGAAAAAGTGCAAAATAAGCAATTTAGTGATGACCCAAATAAGTTTTAAAGAGAATTAGGAAACAAGGCAAAAGGAATACAAGTCCCACCAAAAAAAGAAGAAATAGATACATTTTGTAGAAATATAATATCTAAGCAGCTGCAATTCCTGGTGTTGTGAGCTCCCATTGCCTGTACATCGTGACTACATAGTGGGTATGGTTTGTTCCCCTCTCCATGCTTGAGAGTGTGGACACTCCAAAAATATAAATGTAAGAAAATTTTTGTACTACTAGTTGTTCACCTCCACAGCCTCTCTGCTTCTATCCAGTCCCTGTACATCACGACTACATAGTGGGTCTGCCCCCCGCCCATGCTTGAGAGGGCGGACACTCCCAAAAATATGAACTTAAGAAAACTTTTGGACTACAAGTTGATCACCTCTACAACCTCTCTGGCTTCTATCCAGGTGCTTACAATGGCTATTTTCAACTAAACTGCACTGGATTTTGTCTTTTAATCCTTTCAGCAGTACTAGCTACTGCTTTGTTAAGCAAACAGATACTTGTAGTGCCTTTTGATTAAGCTCTGCATCAGTACTGACAGCTGCACTGTATCCCCCCATGATTTCCAAATAATTCTTACCTTTTTTCTCTCTTCCCCTGCCATAGTGTTTAAACTAGGCTGCATATAAGCTTATTTTATCTCCCCCTTCCCATATTGTTAGTTACACTCCTCCTTTCTTGTTAAAAGTTTATCTAGCCGAGTATCTCCCTAGTCTAAATTCTCCTAATTTCTGCCTGCTTCTTTTGACTTTTGTATTTCTCCTAATTTCTGCCTGTTCCTTTTGACTATAGGACTCACTCATACTTTACTTACATATCTTCATGTTCCCAGGTCTCTGATTGCTTTTGTAGACTTTTTTATTGTTTTTCATGCATTCCCTGGTCTAGATCTTATTACACTGTATTATTTGTCCATCCCCTCCCCACCTGAATGTATTATTGACCCTCCCCCTCTAACATGTAAGAGGTTTTTAAACCCTGGGAGGCATCATTAAATTTCTCTGAGCAGCTGCGATCCCTGGTGTTGTGAGCTCCCATGTAAGCACTCGAATTTTTGCTTTCTCTTTTAATTTTTTTTTGGCAATGTAAACTTTTATTTTTGCCCTTTTTACTGCTATATTTGACAGTGTAAACATTTATCAAACTGACTATCATCTTTTGTTATAGCGAAAGTGACTGGAACTGTATTGGTTTCCTGTATACTGCATGCTATTGTTTCATCTACTACTACTGGTTTACTTAAGTGCATATTATCCTTGTCACATATATTGTGTCAGGAACTGCATGTGGAGTTTAAAGTGAACCCGTGCATTCCATTCTTATATTGATTTTGTTTTCTGTACCTGTTAAGACCAGGGCTATATATATATGTATGAACCGACTTACTTGACTGCATGTGGTTTTTCAGTTAGTGTTTCTATTTTTATTTTGCAGTCAATTTATAAATTTTAGCTGCTTTTATACAAATTGGAATTATTACTTATCTGTGTTTATCTGCAATATGCCTACTGATTGTAGCTGAAGTATAACTGAACTATTATTAGAATGTTATTGCTAAGTAATTCTGCTGCCTAGTGTTTGCTATACAACCTGAATGATGCTGATATTAGATTTGTTTCACTGAGGTTGTCTAGCTCCTTTGCTACAATTTCTTCCTTCTCTATTTTCCTTTAGTGCCTGTACATCACGACTAGATAGCAGGTCTGGTTTGTTCCCCTCCCCATGCTTGAGAGTACTAACACTCCAAAAATATAAACTTAAGAAAACTTTTGAACTACTAGTTGATCACCTCCACAGCCTCTCTGCTTCTATCCAGGTGCTTATAATGGATATTTTCAACTAAACTCTACTGCATTTTTGTCTTTTAATCCTTTCAATAGCACTACCTACTGCTTTGTTACGCAAACAGGTACTTGTAGTGTCTTTTGGTTGAGCTCTGGATCAGTACTGGCAGCTGTACTGTATCTCCCATGACTTCCAAGTAATTCTTACCTTTTTTCTCTCTTCTCCTGCCATAGAGTTTAAACTAGGCTACATATAAGCGTATTTTGACTCTCCCCTCCTCATATTCTTAATTACATTCCTCCTTCCTTGTTAAAAGTCTATCTAGTAGAGTATCTATAGTCTAAATTCTCCTAATTTCTGCCTGCTTCTTTTGACTTTTGTATTTCTTCTAATTTCTGCCTGTTCCTTTTGACTGTAGAACTCACTCATTCTTTACTTACCTGTCTTCCTGTTCCCACTCAGCCACTACATTGCATCTGAAATCCCTCTTAATTATAAGTTCTGTTCATCTCTTTGAATTATTCTATTAGTTACTTACCCTATAGGGGTCCACTGATTGTTTTCACAGCAGTTCAGCATAGATTGACTCTGCCCTCTCTGTTCACCCTTCGGGCTCACTCTGTTTTCCTACCCTGCCCTCAATTCCCACTCACCCCCACTACTTCCAGATTTGTCACTACCTTTTCCCACTTCATCTTTCATACAGTCACACACCAGCTCTCCCACACACAGTCACTAACCCAAGTTAAAGTGATTAACTCCATCAATAAAATGTCTATCACCAACACATTTCCTTAGCTTAATACTGCCCATTGCACTCCTTACCACCCTTACATACCTTACACAACTCCCTTATGCCTCTTACACCCTACCACTACATTATACCTCTAACTACCATCTACTACATTATCCTCCTTCTCCTCTATAACTCATGAAATCTACCCATCAGACATAACCCTGTTATATAAACACAAAGTACTACCTATCATACCCTCTTTTAACTTACCTTACCCTCCACTCCCTAACAAATTCTCTACCTATCTCCTCTCAAACTCCCCCTCCAAATTACATTTTATCACCCTCATATTGCCCAAAGTCTCCATAATAAAATTCCTAACCTACATGTCTGGCTTACTCACAACCAGACAGGCATAGTTGCCATCTCAGAAACTTGGCTGAAACCACACATAAAAGATAATGAAATCCTGCCACCTGGCTACCATATGATTCGTAATCATAGGCCCAACAAAAAGGAGGTGGTTTAACCATAATCTACACTTCCACCTACTCAGTTACCCTATACAATACTCCCATTCCAAAATTTGCTAACTCTAAATTAACCATAGCTCTCTTAAAATTTTGCAAACATAAATCCATATGCATAGCTGCTCTTTACATCCCTCCAGGTAATAACATTCCAATACTAGAAGACATTCTGTCCTGGTTCTCCTCTAACATTAAAAATGAAACCTTCATCCTAGGTGATGTAAACATTAACTGGGCCACCATTAACTCTCAATCCCATACCCAAACAATCAACTTCTTTAAATTCACCTAGCTAATAAACTTCCCCACCAGGCCAAACAAAGATAGAACCTCTGGCTCCATCATTGACTGGATCGTAGTGTCTCATCCACATCTAATTTCAAATTCAGGAATCCTTCCTGACCCCTCCACAGAGACCATCTACCAGCCTTTGCCAACCAGTACCCCTCCCCCTTCATAAACAACATCACTACATTCAAACTCGACTCCTGTCCAACTTCAACCCACAAGCATTTTCAGACTGCCTAAAACTAACTGTCTGGACACCTTTACGAAGTCTGCCTCTTGACAATGCCATCAACTACTTTAATTAAACTTTTCTGTACCTACTCAATAACTTTGTTCTTCTCAGTACCAAAAGAGTTAAAGCTATAATTTCTCCCTGGCTATCTAAGGAAACTAAACAGATCATGCTCCTAAGAGACAAAATGTGGAATCAATACCAAAGAAATAAGCAACCTAATACCCTGCTAGAATTTAAACAACTCTGCAACTCCATAAAAAAATAATACCCATAGACCACAAAACATATTAATCTAAGCTTCAATCTGAACATAATACCAACCCAAAAATTCTGGAATACTATCTCCTCCCTCCTTCAACTCGGCAGTAAAGACAACCCATGGCCAAACCCTAACTTCTCTGATCAAGAAACAGCCTCTCTATTTAACACCTTTGTGGAATGTATAGCTAAACTTACTGCCAGCTTCCCCAGCTCCCCTCCAATATCTTCACCCCCCATACCTTCCCCTTTGATCTCAAAACACATAGGCCCTCCTTCAGCCTCAATCCTGTACCCACACACACAAAAAAAAAAAACCTCCTCCTTCGACTGAAACCATGCTCCAGTGCACCAGATAATTTACATGCATCCTTCCACAAACCATCTGCCAACAGCATAGCCTTCCTTATCTCCATCATAATAAATAGGTCCATCCAAGAATCTTATGTTCCCTCCCTTTGGAGAGAAGCATTCATCATTCCACTCCATAAAGGTGGTAAAAACACTGACACCACTAATTTCCGTCCTATTGCCATACTTTCCCCCTCTCAAACGTTCTGGAAAAAGGTATTCACTCACAACTGATGCCTTATCTAACACAAAACAACCTCCTAACCCACACACAACATGGACTCCATCCTGGCCACAGTACCATCACTGCACTCCTCTCCTTCCTCAAGTCCATCAGCTGTGCTCATGACTTCAGCAAAATCATATCAACTCTGTTCCTAGACCTTTCCAAACCCTTTGATAATGTATCCCACCCTATACGCCTATCACAACTCTCCTTCCTCAATCTCTCCCCTTCCACAATAGCTTGGTTCACCAGCTACCTCTCCAAAAGACAACAAGCTGTTAAATGTAAACATTCCACATCTTCCTTTCTTTGCACCCCTACTGGGGTACCCCAAGGTTCTGTCCTTAGCCCCTTACTTTTCAGTATATTCAACAACTTTCACCACTCCATCTCCAATTCTACACTAATCCCGTATGCAGATGATTCAACAATCATCTGCTCAGCTGACACTCCTTCCAACCTCCTGAAGATAACCCAATCAGCTTTCTCAAATACTGAAACCTGGATGCAAAACAACCACCTAGCCCTTAATGCCAATAAAACCAACTTTTATGATTTTCCCCATCTAAATACTACCCCATTGATAAAAACTCCTTCAAGATCATAAACCAAAATAACACCCCCCATTTAAATTTTCCCTTACACCAACTACACAGCATCATTATTGATGAACATCTAAAATTTGATATACGCATCCAAACTAACATAAAAAAACACCAACAATTAGGACTCCTATATAGGCATAACCATTATCTCACCCCCTCCACCAGAAACTTCCTTGCCTCCACATACCTTCACTCCTCCCTAATGTATGGCGCTCCTCTGTTCTCAAATCTTCAGCTTGGCCTTCAAACTAAATTTGAAGCCTGCTACAATAAAATCTGCAAATTCGCCACCAACTCTAGGAACTCATCCCATCACTGTATCTCCCTCCACTCATTGCAATGACTTGAGCCTCCCAACTATCTGAACTTCCTTAGTCTCACCACTGCCCATAAGCTCATATTTAACCCATCCTCCTGTCCATCTCTCTCCACCTCCTCAATCCCCTGTATTCCTAATCACTCAATTAGGTCGGAAAATCAGAACCTGCTCAAAATCTACAAACCTTTACGGCCACCTGGACACTCTCTGGTATCCTCCTCCTTAGCTACACTATGGAACTCTCTTCCTCCCTCCCTTAGAAATACTCACAACCACTCTAAGTTTAAATCCCTCCTCCATTCCTACCTGTCTTCAAAGTGGGAATGCCCCTGCTCCTTCCCCCACATAGGACCCTCCTGTACCAAAACCCACCTTCTAACTCTGTGCATCATCTCTGCACTCACATAATTTGCCCTCCTACTCCTCCTTAATCTCCAAATTTTATTAGTAGTTTATTTCCAACAATGTTTCACCCTCAATTGCAGTTCACTGTTAATGACCTTTAGAATATACTGTTGCTAGATTTTTACTACTGTTATTGTGTAATTCACTGTTAATGACTCTTAGACTGTACATTTGCTAGATTTTAATATTATTATTGTAGAATGTAGAATTTCTGTACTGTAGAATGCTGCATAAAGCTGTATGACTTCTTTGCTTTGTATGCGTATATGCTAATATGTTTGTCATTTTACTGGAGCTTTTCTCCCCAGGCCTCCACTGAAAACTGGCACTTTTTAGGCCCAGTCGACTTCCCTGGTCATCAAACTGAAGTAAATAAATAAATAAATAAATAAACAAATAAATAAAATAAATAAATAATTCAACAAACAAATGAATAAATATGAAGATCCTGTGGAACATAACAAATATTCTGAATGGATAGAAGAAGTAAAAGAAAATAAAAAATTCAAATGTACAGGATATGAAATGGAATGAAGTAACAGTCAGAGAAATCTAAACAAAAAAAAATAAATAAAAAAAAAAGCTCTTAAATGGAAAACCCCAGCCCCAGATGCAGTACCTAACTTTCTGGCTAAAAGTTATTAACATATTTACATGAAGCTTTAATCATGAGTAAGAACTATATATATGCGCACCCAGAACATAAGCCAAACTGGTTAACAGCAGGTGAAATGATACTCCTTCTTAAGAAGAACCTGCAAGATATCCTAGAAACTGTAGACCAATAGATTGCCTTCTGGCAATGAATAAACTGGAATTGAAGCTGACAGAGTGTATAGTCATTTAGAATAAAACTCAATCATGGCAATAGAACAAAAGGGTGACAAAAGAAAATCATATGGAACAAAGGATCATTTGTTATTAAATAAAGTCATAATGAAGAATTGTAAAAAGAAGAATCTAAGTATGGCATGGATTAACTACAAAAAAAATTTGATATCATCTCACATTCATGGATAAAGGACTGCTTACAAATGTATAAGATATACCCTACATTGATTGATTACATTACAGTGACCATGAAACAGTGGCAAACCACTTTGCAGCTAAGCCATGATAAAGGACAAATTACTACCCAGGGATAAAAATTCAAAGGGGATATTCCAGGGTGACTCTTTGGGCCAGATTCTGTAATCTGGTGCATTACACTGATCTCAGAGTGAAACTTATAGATAAAATTGTAATATGCTAATATACAGCAAGAAACTCAGAATACCTCATTGCACAATGGAGTACTGCAGTTTCAGCTGTGCACTATAGAAATGAGCAAGAAATCCATAAGAAATAGTTGTCCAGTAATGTACATTACCAAACAAATGGAAAGATATCACAAATCAAGAATCCTGATAGTTGTGTAGAAAGATAAAATCTGTAAAGTAAATTTATGGACAACTATGGAATGTTACTGACTCCTTAGTGATAACCCCCCAAAAAACACACACATTAAAAAAGCAAAGTATCCCAAACTAATCAGCATGGCAATTGGAACAGAAATTTGCAGGAGTATACACAGAAATATATTAGACAATCATGACTATGTCTGTATGCCATCCACTAACTTATAGTACATGCTCCAAAGCTGTAAGGCTATTTGTAATACATATATATTCACATCACTCACTACATTAAAATCAGAAACAACTATGGATATCTACATAAAACATGTATCAGAAAAAAATAGTGACTTGACTTTACGAATTTTGAGTGACTCTGTAAATTTCCTAATTAAAAAAAAAAAAAAATTAAAGATGAAGGGTATTCACGGCCACTTCACCATAGCTACCAGTTGCTAACACTGGGTTTGGAACCTGTATGGGGAACACAAGTAATGCACACTCCCAAGGAAAGTGGGAGATAGAAAAGAAGATGTGAGGTATGGGTGACGAAGAGGGACAAACAAGAGGAATGCTGGAAAAAAGAAAATCTGAGGGAAAATCAAAGGGGCATGGGCAATATTTTTTTTACTGGGAATAGGCCAAATTTTTTAGTTTTTTTAAAGAATGGAAGGAAAGGTAAACACAGGTAGAGAAGAGGTGAAGTGATGCACAACAGGTATACCTAAAGAACAAATGGTACAATGCAAGACAGGCAAAGGTTGGAAAAAAACAGTATGGACAGATGAGTTACATAGACAGCACACTGCACAACATGGGCAATGGAATGTTATCAAACAGGGTGGGGATATATAACAGCCATGGTGAAATGTAGAAAAAAAAATCTACCTATGCATTATCACATTAGCATGTGTTGCATAATGTGTGGCAGTCATACCTGGATGTGTATGGCCAATGGTACATTTGTGTTCCAGGGTAATAAATTAGGCTCACTGTACTCATTGGATAAATATACAGATATACAATTAGTCCATCAGCAGTGCAGGTGTTAGCCAGGCCACATCAAAGATGAGCAAATGCCGGTCAAGCAATGGTACATAACTCTAGAGGACAGAACCAAACCTACGACCATGCATGTGAAAGGCAAACACAGTGCAGAAGATCAACCAAGGCTGCTACATACACAAGTAGGTGTACACAGTCAAATGGGTTCATAGGTTTATAGATTAGTACTAAGCTAACTGCCCTTGTGAGCCATTTTAAGCCTAGCCAATTGTCCCTTGTGAGACTCAAACCCTACACCTTATGTTTGCAAGGCAAACACCTTAACACCCTCCCAACCCCCACATATGACATGTCAAAGGCAACACACAGGTGTACGTGTTAATGTATGTGTGTCAGTGCATACATGAAATGTATATGAAATCAAGGTAAATACACTTACATACACCAATGACGTCTAATAATATGTTAAAAAATCTAACAGGACAGAATATTGAATATAGTAGGTTGTGCACATCATACCTCTCAACCTCTTAGAGTAAGAAATCTGGACAAAGACATAAATAATGGGGATAAAAGGCTGAAAAATAGGGATCATTTTTAAATATTGTTCTTACAAACTTAGAAAGTTGATAGAATAACAGCTTTTGCATTAACATGAATTTACTGATGGGTATGAAGTCTGAAACACAAATGTCTGTCATTATTTCCTGACTTCAGTACTTGATTTGTCAGTAATTTGCCAGAAAACCACAATTTTTATGAAGACTAGACCAAAAATATGATTTAAAAATCTGGACATTCTGTGAAAATCTGGACAGTTGAGAGGTATGGTGCACACGTATGTGAAAAAATACAGTGGGTAACACAAAAGTAGAATGAGAACAAGGAAGCATTAGCCAGCAGCTGTGTGCACATGTCCCACATTGTAAAATGGTATTACATTTGGCACATGTTCACCATCTCAAATTAATAACTGGAAATGGGCAGTAGTTTTGACAAAGGCAAACATACCTGCAATAAATACCAGGGAGTTATTAAAGTGGTAGGGAGGTGGACAATCTAGGATCACATTATGGTAGAACAGGACATGGTTAGGTGACACAATGCAAATGCACATGTAACACACACAGGGTGCTGTAGAAGACATCCATTTAAACAAATAGAAAATGTATGTCAAATGGACAGATGGACTGCTGATGTCCAGAAAACTGGACATGTATAAAACATATATACACAGTAATGTGCAATCATGTCACATCTATATGCATAGGAAAGCAGGTTAAAAATTTCAGTCACATACATATACTGTCGGGGTCTATATTATATAAGCGAATGCACTAAATTGCGAACGTTATATAATCGACCCACTAACACCAAAAAAACAAAATGTCGAACAAACAGATCAGCAATTTTTTCCCAGGTAAAAAATTGCTGATCCAGTAAAAAAAAAACAAAAAACACAAAATAAAGATGTGGGGGGCACCAACTACGAGATTGCACCACAGTGGAGGAAACGGCAAAGTCACGAAAACGGCCCAGTGATTTTTTTCCCTAGGAAAAAAAATCACTGTTCCGTGCTTTCGGGATTTTGCCATTTCAGGTAAGTTCGATTAAGCAGCGTTCGCAATTTAGTGCATTCACTGACTTAATAGGACCCACATCACTCTGTTTCGACTGCAGTCCTTGTCGTCTGAAATAAAAAAGAAAATATTTAAACATTATTAATTAAATAACAAGAATAAAGATATCAGAACATCCTTTTTAGACTGTTATTTTGAAGAAAGTTAGTTTAGTACAATACTGAGTTGCTATTGTAGCATTCAGGTGTTAGTATCTTTGAGCACAGACTGGAGATAATGAGATTGAAATCTGGAGACCAACCTGTACCCAGACTCTACACTTGAGGCTTATCTGACTGCCTAACACGGATTAACTGTCAAAGCCTATTTTCCAGACATTGGAATGAGTCAATATTAAGACATCATCCTGTTGGGGGCTGGTATACTAAGAATGTTCTTAGCTTAGAACTGCAAACTGTGAATATATGCTTCACATGTAGCTAAACTGTTTTCAACTTACATTCATGTCAGCACTGTGTTCAGAGAAATTAACAGTAATTGGGATAATCCACTCCTCATACAGTGTGACAGTGTCTTATAACGTCCAGCTTGTGTGAACAGAACCATACATGTTGCCGGACATTACGGACATAGAAAGGTATGTGTGAGGACCATTATTCCTTAAAATTGCACATCACTAGCTAAAGACATACATCTTCCCTGCCCTTCATTGAAACTGTTAGTAGACTCACTGCAGTCCCTCAGAATTATAGTTTGAGTCTGTTGTGCAGCTTGACTTCAGTATTGTATGGTAAAGCAGTGCTTCACAGCATTGTAAACAGAATACAATACCAACCCAATAAATTCTGCAGACATATAACAGGATTTATCAAGATGTACTGGTACCGCTGTTAAATAGCTGATGCTAATGTAATTTTACAGATTATGGATATATCAGTAGTAATTTGATGAATAACTGAGTTATTCGCAACAACTCTCAAATTATAAATTAATTTTAATAAGAGTAAAATGCTTTTCAAAAAGAATGCTATGGATATATGACATCAGTACAACAGTTTAAATATATGTGTCTCCTGTCAAGACTTGAATACACACTGCAAAAAATGTACACGTGTTGGCCTGCATCCTTACAAGTTAGACAGGTAAAATTCGAGGTTACATTTAAGGTTTACCACAGGGCTCTATCTTAGGCCCTTACTTGTTTAGATTGTATCTTTCAGACCTAACTTTTTCATCTGAGATGATCAACAATATGTATGCGGATCACTTGAAAATGGGTAAACTGATTACATGCGTTACAGGTAGGTCATGTCTGCAAAAGAGCTTGACTAAATTGACCATTTGGGCACAGGAGAATAATATGCTGATAAATACATCAGAAACCATGCATATTAACTTTGGGAGACATCAACTGAAAGATGAATATTTAATACAGCACACAGTGATTGAAACTGTAGATTCATTTATGGACTCGGATATATGGGTAGATCCAGCTATGAGTTTTTCTAATCATATTAATCAATTGGCTAATAATAGTTATAGAACTATAGGTTGTATAACAAGATTTATAAAGCCTAGGAAATCAGAAATGATAAAGTCATTGTCTGTTACTTATATTAGACTCAAACCTGAGTAAGGAATAACAATAAGGAAAGCTTATAAGAAAATAAGCATGAGTAAACTGGAAGGAGTACAACAGAAATATACTAAGGGCATCCGTGGATGTGAACATTTAAGCTATTATGAAAGAAAAAATATCTGAAATTGTACAGTGCCTCATACAGATATTTAAGAGGAGACATCATTCAGGTATGTAGGGCATTTAGACACAGCTATTTCTGGGAATGTTTGGGTTATTAAAAAGAAGTAGAGAGTCATCAGACAACCTATGTGGAAAATTCTGTAGGAATGAGAAGTGGACTAGTTGGTTCTCTGACAAAGCAGATGATGTATGGAATAGTCTACCAAATTACATTAAAGCAAGCACTAGTTTAGATATTTTTTAAAACAGCCTGGGCACTTATTTGGGAACAACTGTTTTGGTTTACTGGCAAGCTAGAAGGCATTATTGTCCATGCTTGAAATACTTCTATGTATATATATTGATGTATTTATGTATTAAATTAATTAATTACTAGAGCATAATAACCACCTTTAATATGTATAAACTCCCCACCCTAGTCCTCAAACATACCATAGTTGTGCTCACACTTTTAATATTAGCACAACTTACAACCTCCTATGAATACCCACTACTATCACACCTTAGCAACCCAACTAAACAAACTTCCTCCTCAATTCCTACCTACCTCAACCATCATATTAACATAACTTCCACACCTAGCTATCTTTCACCCAGATATTATAGGATAACCCACATAAAACATGTACATCTGAATCCTAGAAGGTTAACCCTCCCTCAAAGTAAATATGCAAACACTGCATACCTAACCCTACTTCTCTCACTTAACAATTGAGATATTCACCCAAACCCAGGTCCAACTAACTCCTCCTTAAATCAATCCATTTACTAAAACCCCACAGTGTTCCCACTATTTAAAAAACCCAAAAACTCACTCTCAATAGCTAACCTCAACATACGTAGTATTAATAATAAAACAACTCAACTACATGCTCTCTTAGAACTCTACTCCTTTGATATTATTTGTCTAACAGAAACCTGGTTAAAACCTTCAACAAGAGACACTGAAGTCATTCCTCCTGGCTATAATATCTTGCGTCTCGACAGGGAATCTAAAAAAGGTGGTGGTGTAGCTATCTTATTTAAGTCTAGCCTTCAAATAACCACTTTCAACCAAAAACCTCCCCAGGACTCTAATGCTGAAATTCTTATTACCAAACTTGAACTAAACACAGCCAAATCCATCTTTATTATTTGCATTTATGTTCCCCCAGGAAATAATATTTCTACCATAGAAAAGATCCTATGTTGGCTATCACTAAACTTACCCCAAGAAACAATCATCCTAGGTGACGTAAACATTGACTGGGAATCTTGCAACAACAAACATCCTACAAACCATATTAACCTCTACGGGTTCTCACAAACTATCACCTCCCCCACTAGAAAAAATAAAACTAACAAAAAAAAAAGTACCTTTGATTGGATTCTCACCAATAATCAACCCCATAGTTTTGTAACAGGAACCCTCCCTGATGATATAAGTGATCACTTATTAACCTACATCATCAGGCTTAAAACCAACCCTCCTACCCATAACATAACCAGAACAATCAGATCTAAAAAAAACTTCAACTTGGAACTATTTCAAAGTGAACTAAATGCATGTAACTGGACACCCTTAAAACACCTTTCTCTTGATGATGCTGTAGATTTCTTTAATACTAAGTTTCTGGCCATACTCAACTACCATGCCCCCACTCGCTCTATTAGAATTAGAACTAAATCAGCCCCCTGGCTCTCAATAGAAACCAAGCAAAAAATCAATCTCAGAAATAAAATCTGGAAGAAATCTCACCTAACTAAAAACACAGCTGACTACCAAAACTTCAAATAACTCAGAAATGAGACCAAAAAAGCTATAATGAATGATAAAAAAAACTATTACCTGAAACCTCAGCAAACTTACCAAAATAACCCACAAAATTTCTGGGCAAACATAAAACAATTACTATAGCCAAGTAAACCTGTCACACCCAACCCACAAGGCTCTGATATAAGGAACCCCAACCAAATTGCAAATGACTTTAATTCCTTTTTTACCGAAACAATTCAAACCCTAGCCAGTCAACTCCCCAACAAAAACACAAACATATCTAACCATAACTTAAACCCACCTCCCCCATTTCACTTCCAGCCTGTCCCAACATCCTATATTCTCTACCTTATCAAAAAACTCAAACGATGTACTCCCTCTGCAGACCTAATACCCGCGGAATACTTGCAACTAGCAGCCAAATCAATAGCCTGCCCAATTTCTATACTTATCAACAGAACCATCACTGAGGGATATGTCCCTAAACTTTGGAAAATCTCCCATATTATCCCACTTCATAAGGGTGGAAATTCAACTGAAATCTCTAACTACCGCCCTATAGCCCTACTCTCTCCCTTATCTAAGATAATGGAAAGGTGCATCCACAAGCAACTGCTTCACCACCTTCTCCTAAATAACTTACTCTCTAATACCCAACACGGTTTCAGACCATCCCACAGTACCACCACTGCCCTCCTCTCCTTTACAGACACAATCAACAAAAATCGTAACCACAACATCCTTTCCTCTGCACTTTTTTTAGACCTATCCAAAGCATTTGACATGGTCAACCACCACATACTCATACACACTCTTCAATCTTTGTCACTTGAAACCCAACCTATAAACTGGTTTAAGTCCTACTTAAATAACAGACAACAAGCAGTACTCTGGAACTCCACTCTGTCCTCCCAGCTACCTGTCAACATTGGCGTTCCCCAAGGTTCCATACTGGGTCCCCTCCTATTTTCTTTATTTATCAATGACCTCCACCAAGTAGTTCCCCAAGCCACAATACGCAGATGATTCTACAGTAATTTGCTCAGCCACATCTGTATCTGATCTTCACTCCCTCACACAACACATCTTTAATTCTGTAGAAGAATGGTTTTCCCAACGCTGTCTACTACTTAACCCTAAAAAAACTAAACTCCTCCTCTTCACACCTTCCAGTAAATCTCCCCATTTAGACTTTACTATAACATCTAAAAATGACACTCCTATATCACAAGATCCTACTACCAAACTACTAGGCATTATCATTGACAACAACCTTAACTTTGATACCCATATAAGCATCACATTGAAAACTATTAACAAAAAAATAGGCTCTCTTTACAGAATCAAACCTTTCCTCACTCCAGAATCTAGAACAACTATAGCCCACTCCCACCTTATCTCACCCCTTCTCTATGCCTCTCCTATATTTACTAACTTATCAAAAAAGAATATCTTGAAATTAGAAAACTCCTACCACAACATAGCCAGATTTGCCACAGGCAACCCTTACAGAACCCACCACTGTACTAATCTAAAACAACTTGGCTGGCTTGAGCTTCAACAGCAACTAAAACTTAATCAACTAGGCATAGCCCATCAAATTCTTTATCAACCTAACAAAAACACCTATACTATCTACTCTTATTCACCTCTACCATAACCTAAAGTCCCTAAGATCTGCACACAAACTTCTTGTAAATATTGACAAAGCAAACAACAGGGCCGGAGAGTCCCTTTTCTCTAACACTTGTTGGTAAAGATTGGAACTTGCTTCCCTCTGAACTTTCTACTATTCCTTCAAAACCTCTCGACTTTGCTGTATCCTTTCTCTCTGTACATTATGATAGTATTCTCCATGTATGTCACATGTTAACATTTTTTTTGTGGTTGTTTTCTCTAACTACTGTAAGTTTATATGTTACTACTTTGCCACTATTTATAATGTTTGAATCTATCTGGTTACTTTATATGTATTTAGCATGATTTTCCTTTATTTTTCACTTTTATTTTTCACTTTAATTTTCAGGTTTGGAGCTCATCTCCCCGGGCCTCTACTGAAAATGGACATATATCCAGCTGGACTAGCCCAGTCAACAAATGTAAAATAAAATAAAATAAATAAAAATGAAACACACACAAAGCAATTAATAACTACTAACGAATAAAAAAACAAAAAACAGGATCTTGGATCAAGACAGGCAACCACAGACACAGTAACTTTAGATAAGCGCTTTCATTCCTTTATTACAAGTCACAGAACTTCATCAGATAAGTTCAAAATACCTCCTTTCCCTTATAAATAGTTAAAAGCCTATCACAACACTTTGTTACTTAAGCCATTTGCCTTCCTTCTTAAAGCACCAACCTAAATAATAAACTACTTATTGAAATCCTGTCATTTATCACAGGGGGTTGAGTGGCATTACCAGTGTTTGCCAATACAGCTCTCTATATTCTAGAAATGTTGACCAATTACCACCCCCATCATTCACAACCACTTTTCAATAATACAGATACATTTTTGTTTAAATCAAAACAATTCGTTGAGTGTCTGTAAAGGGCATTGTACTGTCTTTCCTCTGTATAGCATACATATGCTGATAAATTCTTTTTTTAAATGAATCATCAGTCTTCCCTATATAGGAGGCAACACAGATTAAACAGGTAGCAACATAAATCAATCTTTTCGTATTATGGTTAAAATTGCCTAATATAGGAAAGACCCTTTGATGGTTACCTATTGTAACATAGGTAGTCTCATAAATGTACCTGTATTCTCTACAGGTACCACACATTCTCATTCTTCCTTGCTACTTTGTTGTTCCTTGTTTGTTATTCTTTTCAAATAAATTCTTTATATTCCTACCCTTCCTGAAAACAAATTTCAGAGTTAAACCTAGAGTCTGTTAATTCAAATGCTCCAGACACTGCATACCAGTTCTTTTCAATAATATGCTTAACAGTGTGAGGAATATCAGCCATAGTTAACACACAGCTAATATTACTGCCAAAGTCATTCTTTATTACATCAGATTGAGAATATGGATGTCTGAAAAGACGAGGGTAGTGTAATGGTCTACCCATAAGAACAAAGTCTTCCTGGTTTTCTATAAGTTTGCAGGGGTAATTCCTCTCCTTCAACATCTCTTCTAATACAGAGAGCTAGTGGTGTAATATTTAATTCTCTATAACCAGCCTTGATAGCCTTATCATCTGACCCTTGACTAAATTTCTCTTTTGCCGATAGGGGTGATTATTGTCAAAATGTAAAACAATGTTGGTTTCCTATAAATAGAGGACTCATACTGTTGTTTTTCTTTGTTTTTATAAAGATGTACATCCAAGTAGTTCACAAAATCAACCTCAATAGTGTGTAAATGACAAAAAAGTGGTAGGGGAGTTAATATATTCCAGGATTTGTGGAATCTTTGGTACATCATCATCCCATAAAATCAGGATGTCATCCAAAAACCTGAAATATTTAAAAATAGATGACTTGCAGTCTGATTCAAAATGAACTGAGTCTCCCACCACCACAACACAATATTTGCAAAAACTCAGGCTGAAGAAACTCTCATAGCCACTTGTCTGCCTGAAATATTCCCCCTGAAACCAAACAAAATTGTGTTTAAGTACCAAATCCATCAAAGTAACTAAAACATGAACTGAATCCAGTGTTAATCTACTTCCCAATGACAGTGCTTCAGTAAAATAAGCCATTCCCTCTTCATCAGGAATGGACAGAAAAATGTTCTTAATGTCAATACTAAGGAAAATAATATTCTCTATATATTCACATTTCGTCAGGCTTTTAAGCAGATGTCAAGAATCTTTAATGATATAAACCTTATCCTCAAAAATGTGTTTAAGGTATGGTCTATTAAATTAGCTAGTGACTTTGTTTTTGAACCCCTAGATGCCACAGATGGTCTCATTAGGGGGGACAACAATTGATTTGTGGACTTTCAGAATACCACAGAGTGATGGAACCAAAGTTTTCTTTTTTCACCCTGAGGTATTTTATTTCTTCTGCACTGAACTGGTACTCCAAAAAAAGTTCTTCAAGAATTAAGTCAAGCCCACAGTTAAAAATGTTGACCTCATTTAAAGATGCTGAGAGGAAATAGTCTCTATTGTGTAAATATTCTAACAGTTTACTTGCGTACATAAGTTGGTCCATAATAACAATCCACCCCCATTTGTCAGGTTTCATAATCCTTACTGTTTTGTTATTAGTTAATTCTAACAATGCAGCCTGTTCTTCTTCACTCAGATTGGATCTATTGTCCTCCGAGCTCCTCTATAGCTTGCTCTGATTTCTATTTCGCAAACCTTCTCAAATAGTGCCACAGGGGGTAGTAAAGGAGGGTTATATGTACTACACCTATGTAGTATTGCTGATGGTCCAGGTTCAATAAAACCTTCTTTACCATCTTCTAAAAATAATTTTAAGTTCACATTTCTGGCAAGCATTTTAAGATCCAATATGTTGTCCACAATACTAGGCTTATTGTGGGATATAAAATTAAAACATCTTGACAGTAAACTTCCATGCTATTTTGTGCTGTTAATGTGGCTGTAGTTGTATATCTTAAGCCTGTTTACTTCAAACACAATGTTGTTATCAGAAAAGTCTCCTACCATTGGTAAAAAGAATTCCTCCTCCCTTTCCCCCTCCGCTGACCTCCCTGTTGGTATTGGGGGTTATGCTGGTGATTCTCTGGAGCCAATTGATGATGTTGTGCTTTCAAGTTGGCCCTGTCCCTCAACCTCATTGATCTCCTGGGAAAGGGGGATTGATTCTGCTGAAAATTTTGAGCTTGCTGCTCTTGAAATACATTTTGTTTGGATACTTCATCAATAGAGTGTTCTCCACTGATTTAGTTTTCACAAATGAAACTCTGTTGTTCTGAACAGTCTTAGCAATGGATAGGCAATCTTCTGTAAATATTCATCTTGTTCCCAAATCAGCTTCTTTTTTTTTCTTTTTTTCATAATTGTGATGTGCTGTTCAACCTTTTTAAATACCCCTCTATACATGTCTTCGTGTGTTGTAAATAACAGATCCTCAGTAATCTCCTTCTGAAGCACTACAATTTCTTCCTTAAGACTCACTATATTCCTTTGGTTGTCTTTCATGAGGAGTTTCATATATTCAAGCCCCATACGATCAAATAGATCCAAAAGTTTATGATGTAAAATGGACCCATTCTTAATGTTTTTGGGAAATTTATAAATTCTCAAGCCTTTTGGCATGCGCTGCACCCTAATACAGTCCTCAAAAAGGTGTTTTGTAATTGTAAACCTCTGTATTTTTTGAGCAACTTCTCAAGTTTAAGCAATTTTTGTTTTAGTGTATAAATTCTTTCATCCCCTCTTACCCCAGTCTGTTCAGTGTTGTTGTTTTCTAAAGAAACATTTTTGTTCAGCCAAAGTAGAAAGTCTCTGTTGCTAGTAGGAGAATTTTCATCTGCTTCCGATCAAAAATTCAACTCATCATTTTGTTGGCCAATCACATTAGACCCTCATGACAACACCTCCAAACAGGAGGAGTTACGATGGGTCGCAGCTCCATTAGTTAAATAATTAGTGTTCCCATTGTTTACAACCTCTGCTGTGTTCACTTGGTTAAACATATTTTTCTCTGATGAAACCACGCTTTCCATTTTTGCATTCACTTGAGTAAGCAAAGCAATTAATTGTGTTAAGCTTACACTGTCATCATTACAAACCACTTGCAGATCACTGGTTCCTTCCATCTCATGTATGCTAACAGGTTTTCTTCAAAAAGATATATTCAAATGTTCCACAGGTCCTATGCTGAAGAACAGAAGCCTGTATCTAAAATGCACACACAAAGCAATTAGTAACTACTAACGAATAAAAAACAAAAAAAACGAGATCGCGAATCCAGACAGGCAACCACAGACACAATAACATTAGATAAGCGCATTTGTTCCTTTATCATTTACAAGATTTTTGGTTAAATGTATTATTATTATTATTATTATTATTATTATTATTTTTGGATTTATATATGAAAAGGGCAGAAGTTTAAATTGCAGTACACTGGTCTTATGCTTTTTTATTACGTGTTGTTTTTTATGTTTTGTTTCTTATGTTTTGGTAAAAACATTCTATTTTATATGTTTATAATTTACTTTTAGTAGGTATGCTAATAAGGTTTATTGGTTAAACTCAAGTGAATGGGGAATCCTTTTTATTTGGGTTGGTGTTTTAAGAAGGAAAGTAAATAGCGTAATTAAAGTGTTGTGATAGGCTTTTAACTATTTATAAGGGAAATTAGGTGTTTTGAAATTATTTGATGAAGTTCCATGACTTGCCATAAAGGAACAAAAGCACTTATCTAACATTACTGTGTCTGTGGTTGGCTGTCTAGATCTGAGATCCCTTTTGTTTTATTCGTATGTATTAAACACTAAATCACTATACAGAGAAATTGCTATGGGGAACAAAGTTATTTGGTCTGCACTTACCAACTAAATGACCATGAGGAATCCTAGCATGCAGAAAATGTCAGTACAATGAACTTGTGTGCCAAATGTGGAAATCAGAGGTACTGTCAGCATGCTGGGTCAATACGTTGGTGATACAGCCATGGGCATCACACATTACCTGGCAGCTGATGGATGGTAACCATTTCTGTTGCAGTACCCCTCCCCTTGTGACCTAGATGGGGTCCTAATAATCAC
Organism: Protopterus annectens; assembly: GCF_019279795.1. Lineage (NCBI taxonomy): Eukaryota > Metazoa > Chordata > Ceratodontiformes > Protopteridae > Protopterus > Protopterus annectens. Next base: position 1,122,516,369 of record NC_056747.1, on the reverse strand, counting down.
ACTGGAGCAATCTATTGCACTGAGTACTTCAGGAAAACATGTAATTCCGTAGAAGTAGTGAATGGTACTGGCTCAGGTCTGTTGTGACACTATGAAATAGATATGCTCATCCACATAAGCCAAGAGTATATTGATGAACTGCTGTAGTATCCTTGAAGAAGCCTGTCAGATACCCATCATGCCCCCAGTCTGTCTCTGAAAGGTCTTTGTGGCAAGTGTAATGAGGGCTACATATAGCTTGGCATCGACAGGAATAGAAAGGGCTTGAAATCCTCCAGTTCCATAATGTGTTACCGCATAAGTTCATCAAAGCCCTTATAATCTCCCTGTCCACTCTGAATCTATCAATCATTTCTTGTGCTGCATGTTGCAATGTGTGATTCTCTGCCTGTAGCTCTTCCTTAGTGGCCACCAAGCATAGCTCATTGGACCAGGATGTGGTACAGCAGAAGCAAACAACTCAAATTGGGATACAGCAATACTAGTAGCAAAACCAAACATCATTTCTGACCATAAAGTGACTGGAAAAGGCACGGATTCACATTTTATAAGGCAGTTGTGACTCTGAGTCACAAAAATTGGGAAGAAAGTCTCACTTGTATATTTAAGTTGCATGTTTTGCACACATTTCTCATTAACACCTTAATATGTACTCATTTGCCTACAGAGCTCTTTAGAGGTTTCCAACTGTTGCACATAAACACCTCTCACCTCTTTGAATTACATCTTACTAGTGCTTGTGTGTTGTTGTTGTGCCTTTCGGCTTTTCCCATTTAGGGGTCGCCACAGCGGAACTCTGGTCTGCTAATGATTGGCAGTAGATTTTTACATGCCGAGTTGCCAACTCTGACGCACAACCTTCAACAAAGGTATGCCCATTCACGCATGTCTCCACACAGAAGACGCTCTAGCTGAGAATCGAACAGGACAACGTAGTACTGCGAGGCGATAACGCTACCGCAGGACCACCACCGCAGTTACTAGTGCTTGTGTGTAACCTGTATATATGCCCTTCGCACACTTACATAGCAGTTATGAAAACTGCCCATATATATAAATGCGTGTCGAAGCGTCAAGATTGGAGATACATTTTTCATGATACACCAAGAATGTACATAAACCAAAAATATATGTACTGTATGCTAGCTGGCATATTTTTATCACACCCTTTATCTACTGTCTACTTACTAAATAGACAGCGACTACCTTCTGGATTTAAGTATCTTTGCTTTTTTTTTCACTGAAAATAGCTTCTGCTGCTTACTTTGAACTAGCCTGAACTGTTTTTTTTTACTGATTACTGCATTTATTTTAAAATCTGCACTTAAAGTTACATTTAGTTGAATTTAGTCGAAAGTTTGCTTGTTTGTTTGTTTAATTGAACTGTGGAGGCTGCCCACTAAAGTGTGCTAGCCTGTGTAACTAATTTATCACTGTCTCTGCATTTTCTGTGTATTTCTGCAAAAAAAACAAAAAAACAAAAAATAATCCTTGTTTTCCCGCCTTTATCGACTAGTTTAGACCAGTATACAGGCATTGCTGTATTCTGGGCTGTGGTGTAGTTCCTGTGTTGTCCATTACCTTACTTGGATAGAAGGAAGTTTCTTTGCTCACCAGTGGGAGTGGGGAGCCTTGAGCAGCCTACCTGTCCTTGGGGGAAGTGACCTCAGCACAAGAAGCTGTTAGTAATTGATTGTTTGGGACCATTCCTAGCTCTTTTGTAGTTCACTGCTTAAAATCCGCATTTGCACGGCTTTGCGCGGTCGTGCGCATAGCGCAGCGCCGGTTAAACAAGGTTAAACTTTTTCTGGCTCTGCCAAGTCTGCTCTTCAATTTTTCCCTTAGAACTGTTCTACTTGCAATCTAAACACCTATACTCTATCTGAAAAGCTCAGCACTTGCTCCTAAAGCATTTTGTATACAGGTAAAGCACTCTTAAACAAACAAAAGTACTTCATTCACCTAAATTCTGTTGCGTACCCATTTCCCTATAGTTCCTTTCTGACTCAGTTACACAGCAATCTTTTTCACTATTTCTAGCATGTCGAAGGGTCAGTTGCTGGCGTCCTCTCCTGTTCAGCTGGTGAATCTGGGAATCTTGAGGCAATGTTACAATTGCCTCATGTACACAGACAACCCTCTCCTCCTCCCAACAAATACAAATATATGCGAGAGATGCAACTATATAGCCAAACTGGAAGCTGAGCTCTCTCAATTCAGTACTGGCAAGACCAGTCAGGAGGAGAAGGTAACCACGCACACCACAGACCCAGTCTCACATAGAACTATCACAACTGCAAACCAAACACATAAACACACAAAAACATACTCGGAGGCGCTGATTAAAAATCTACCAAAACAACAGAGGCCTCCAAAGCAGACACCCAAGCAACCACCACCTCAAGACATAGCACATGCAACACATAGTTCACAAAGTCAGTGTGCTAAACAGTCACAGCCCTTAAGGCCAAACAACATGCCAAACACACTTCTAATAGGTGACTCCATAATCAGGCACACTGATGTCCCTCTCACCAGACTGAACAAGAAGAGGGTCACAGTAAGCTGCCTGTCAGGAGCTAGAATCCGCCACATAACACAAGCACTCAGGTCACTTCCAGCAAGTACAAATATGACTCAGTCATTGTACATGCCGGTGTGAACGACCTGAGACGTACCTCCCTGGACTACATGAAAAGAGACATAGAGGAGCTCTCTGATTATGTAGCCCAGGCCGGTATGACCCTGACCCTGAGCAGCATCTTACCCTCACCAAGAATGATGCCACAGTACAAAGACAAAATGATCAGTTTTAACAATTGGCTTAATTATTGGTGTCATTCTAAGGGGATCCAGTGTCTGTCTGCTTGGGATGACATGCTTGACAAGCCACGCTGCTTTGCAAGGGATGGCTTGCACCTGTCACCCCTGGGCTTCCGGATATTGGCAAAGGCTCTTGCCACCCCCATAGTGCCTTTTTTAGGCAAGGCTCAAATGACAAACCTACCTCCCTAGAAAACACAAGTGGAAAAAAACTAAGGGTAATGCCGCTCAATGCCAGAAGTCTAAACCTCAAGATGCACGCTCTCGAAGCCCTCCTCAGTATGGAGAACATCGATGTCTGTGCAGTGACTGAAACCTGGTTCAAGGCTCCTGAGAGCACCCCAGCACTATCAGGTTTTACCTCATATCATGCTTTCCGGCCCCAAAACTTGGACCGAACCACAAAAGGAGGGGAGTATCCATTTTCATCAAAGATACCCACACCTCCAGGTTAGTGGCAACGCACGAAGCATCGGAGACTATCCAGGTGCAACTAACCATAGGCAAAACTGCCTTACAGTTTGTAGCATGCTACAGACCACCCTCTCAAACTCAGGAACCCCACACAGCCTTCCTGAAGACACTGGAGAGTATGAATGTCTCTCCAAATACCATCATTTTGGGAGACTTCAACTACCCAAACATAGACTGGGAACATTACTCAAGCCCCAACACCCTAGCCCAAAGGTTCCTAGAATTCATAAACTCAAATGCAATGGAACAACTAGTCACCATTCCACAAGAGGAGACAATATACTAGACCTGATCATCACAAACATGGGGACAAAATGCTCCACACCGGAAGTACATCCCTCTTTGGTAAGATCAGACCATAAATTAATCTCACTGGAAATCCACATCCCGCCCCATCCCCTGCACAAAAGACCACAGTGAAGAACTTCTCAAAAGCAAACTTCACACTTCTTAAGACTGAAGTGGTATCTTTCAAGGCCCCTGGGCCAGTGGAAACCACAACCCACACTGCTGAATCCTTTGCAAATGCCTTCTATGGGCACCTTCAAGAATGCATGGATCATGCAATCCCAAATAAAACCAAGACCCATTCCCCCAAAGGCAGGCGCTCGGTCTGGTGGACCCCAGTCATAAACAAACTTTACAACAGGAGGAGGAAGCTACTACATGACAGAGCAAAATCCCTAAAAGGGAAGGCATCTCTGATCAGTACTAGCAAAATCTACGATCACTCATGAAATCATCCAAGGCCAACTTTGAGAGAAAAATCGCAAAAGACACAAAAGACAATCACAAGGCCTTCTTTAGCTATGTTAGAAACCTGGGTGGAAACTCCCAGATATGCTCAGAGTTAGTCCAAAATGACACAAAATACACTGAACCCACTGACATTGCCAACATTCTGGCAGACAGGTTCAGTGCAAATTTCTCCTCCCCCTCCCCCCAAAAGGAGAAATAACTATCCCAGCAGAGTGTAGCCTCCCTAACATCTCAGATGCCCAGGTGAGAGCAGCCCTCTCTAAAGCTAAAAACACAGCATCAATGGGACCGGATGGTGTCCCGGGCTGTGTGCTACATGAACTCCAAGAGGAACTAAACCCACACATAAGGCTGCTGTTTAATCTTAGCCTTACTACAGGATACGTACCCAAAGAGTGGCATATGGCAACAGTGGTCCCACTTCACAAAGGCGGTGCTTCTACGGACCCTGGAAATTACCACCCCATAAGCTTGACGAGCCTGGTCTGCAAAGCTATGGAGAGGATCATTATGGAACTCATAAACAAAGACATTGGGGACATACAGACATTGGATCCTACCCAATTTGGCTTTGTCAAGGGCAGATCCTGCCTTTTGAACTTGGTCGACTTTTTTGAAACAGTCACTAAGGCCATTGATGAGGGTAAGGCAGTTCACACAGCCTACCTTGACCTTGCAAAAGCCTTTGACACAATACCCCACTCGGGCATCATAGACAAACTCACCAGCTTAAATGTAAACCCATATGTCACAAGATGGGTTGCAAACTGGCTCAAGGACAGAACCCACAGGGTCAGAGTTGCTGGAGCTATGTCAGACTCTAAGCCAGTCACAAGCGGTGTCCCACAGGGCTCAGTCCTGGGACCCTCTTGTTCAGCATTTATTTTCCGAGGTACAGGCAAACATAGGAGGATTGTGGCTGACAAAGTTCGCAGATGACTGCAAACTGGGCCATAATTGATACTCCAGCGGACACAAACATCCTTCAGAGAGGCCTCATAGAAATGGATAATTGGTGCCAGAGCCATGGCCTTAAGCTGAACGCCAAAAAATGTATAGTCATACCCTTTGGGAAAAACAAGGTACCGACAAATTACCACATAGGCGGTAATCCATTAAGTACGGAAGAGGTAATCAGGGACCTAGGGACCCAGGTTGACAGTAACCTCTCATTTGACACTCACATTGCCAAAGTGGTTAGGAAGACCTTCTATATTGCCCACCTTATCATGAAGGGTTTCACATCTAGATCAAGAGAGGTCATTGTGCCCCTGTACTCTTCTCTTATCAGGCCAGTGATTGAGTACAATGCCCCATTTGGGATGTATCTCACCCGGCACCTGCAGCAGTTGGAAAGACCCCAAAAGTTCCTCACCAAGAGGATAAAGGGTCTTAAACATATGTCATATGCTGCCCGACTGAATAAACTCCAGCTCTATTCAGTGGCATACCGCCTACTCAGAGGTGATCTGTGCCTGACGTACAAGGCCATGTCCAATCCTGAATTAATGGACATGCTCCACCTCAGAAAATCCAAATCCATCAGAGCCATGAGAACAAGTGACTTAAACCTCAACACAGAAATAAATAGAATGTGCTGGAGGGACAGATTCATAACCCAGAGGCTCCCTACACTCTGGAACAGAATCCCAGTCCATGTTAGGCAGAGCCCCTCACTGACTCTATTCAAGAGAAATCTCGACGAGTGGATGGGAGATCGTAGGTTTACCCCGGGGGTCATCTCTGTGTCACTACTAGACAGAGGCATAGTAAACTAAACCCTAAAAGGGCGTAGTATTCTCATCCTAAGGGGTGGTGTAAGCCACATACACTCTGGCTAGGCTTATAAATGCCCTAGGGCAGATAGCCTAGTACGAACCTATGAACCTATGAACCTATACATGTTTAACAATAGTTACTTCAGGTAAGTAAACTGTATAACAGTGAGGGCTGCCAATGCCCCTGTTTTTGCAAACTTCACCTTATCCCATTGGGAGCAGTTTGTTCCAGATGGAACTTTTTGAGCATATACAGTTTTTTGGTCATTTTATCAACAACGTATTTATTATATGGACTGGGACAAATAAATAATTCACAGAATTTATGAGTGTGTTGAATTCTGGTATCTTTTAATTCTATTTTCTCTTTTGTGTTGCAGTATCTTTTGTTAAGAACCCAAGGTTGTTTTGTTTTAGCACTTTTAGGAAACCAATATTTATGAATGTGTATGTTTACAGTTTAAATTATAATTCAAAATAGTTATAGTAAAAAGTAATTTGGTGAGATTATCCCATTTGATTTCTTCAGACTCATTGTCTGACGAAGAGGCTTAGAAATTAGTGGAATTATTTGTAAGTAGAGGTTATGAAAATTATTTTTAACTAGTTTTATAGAAGAGATGTTTGAGAACACATACACACCAGAATGCCATTTAATAAGTAGATTAAAATGATATGTTCATAGAGCATGCTTTTTCAAATAATCTGAATGTAATAACTAGTATGTGCATTACTTATACCATCGACTCAATTGAATATTAAATATACATTTTTTAGGAAATCTGAAAAATTCAACTAGGCAATATTGTTTAGCAGTGAAAGTGTGTACTGGTCATGCCTTAGTTAATGGAAGAGAAAAGATGAAAGAAATTCTTGAAAGGTACCTGACAGTGAGCAGTTTAGCTATTTCTCAATAGCAGCCTGGAATTAACATTATATGTGATGCACGCTGTTTGCAACTGAAAATTTGACAGTATGGTTTGTTTCATTTATATAAATGTATGATTGTCTGTGTCATAAGTGATAATTCAATAAAGATGTTTCTTATTTAAAAATAAATAGCAGCCTGGTGTATATTGACACAGAACCACTTGTGAACCTATCGGTGCTACTTATGTGGTACGACGCCTGAGCTGTGACATCTTCTATGTGGGTAAAATTGTAAGGAGACTGATGCAGCATATATTTGGACATCTATAGGCCATTTGTACCGGTAAATGGGAAAAAAAACAGTTTTATATAAAGATAGCATCTTGTGTGCAAGTTTTAAAGGGTGTGGTCTTTTCTGTTACAGACCATTTGAGAATGACTTCCAGGGGTAGCAAGTTTCTAAACATACTGGAGAAAGGAAGCTATATTGGCATCTTCAGTTGGATTCAAGTCACCCCACCATCCTTTCCACGTCCCCGGGATTCTATGAATACTAGGTCAGCCTTAAAAAAATTAGTTAAAATTGTGACTGTTGAAATAACATGCACATGTGCCTAAGTACAAATACTTTTACTTCTGTAACTACGAAGGGAGATATTTTATCAATTTACAGTTTTATACTGAAAGTATTAGAGTGATGTTTCAAAGACAAACTAAATCAATGGTCCTTTAGTATTTATTTGACATTTTAGTACTTAGTTATTAAGCATGTTCATTGCTTTTTTTATGCACATTCTTGTGTTACTGCCCTGACATATTGGCACTTACATGTTAAAAGGCTCAGTAATGACTGAGACTCATAGTCACATGTCTGGAATTATTTAAAATGTGTTTGCAGTTCATTCTGTTAGTTTTTTTCCATATATTTTTTGTTCCTTCCCAGTCAATTGGCTCTTTAATCAATCTAAGGGGGCCATGATTTAGAAAACCATTTGGGGGATTATAGATTTAGTCCTGCTCCCTGCACACACCTGTCGAAGCAGTGAGGTGAGGATGTGCAGCTCGTCCTATCACTTCTGTAAGTAGCCCTGCCCCTCTGCTGCAAACGATTATTGGTGGTTTCAATCCTACTAAAAAGTACTCCACTGAATGTGCACAGACCTCCCTATCCCAAGAGAGAGAAAGAGAGAGAGAGAGGTGAGTGAGGCATGCTCTTTCAATCTACCCCTCCCTACCTGGTTCCCCCACTGCTGGGGCTACTAATTATACCCTGGGTACATTGGTCACATTGAGGAATCCATCTCTCTGAATCACAGAGCCAGGCCATTTTATTCTACTTGTTATAAAACAGTTATAGTTACAGAGATGAACGCATTTAACAGTTCTAATAAAGTCATTTTTTGTTTTCCATACCCAGTGTTGTTTTTGCTTTGCTAAATAAGGACACACACATATGTGTTGTATGTGTGTTTGTATGCGTGCATGTATATATGAGTGAGAGAGAGAGAGAAAGACAGAGAGAATGAGATATAGATATAGCAATTGATATATGTATAGATATAAATGCAGGTCCCTTACAGATGATCGAAATTTTAAAACATCAACTTTCATATGGCCGAGACCATATGATCGAAGTTTTAAAATTTCAAATGTTCTGAATGGAGATCTCTGTACAGCATGGAATGGGAAAATTCCCCTTTTCCTCACTGTAGTGTGATCTTGGAGTTGGTATATTTAAATAGCAGGGGGTATGGTGGGTGCAGTGGGACTTGCCCCCCTGCAAAAACGTCCAGGAATTTTTGTTTTGTTTTGTTTTATTTTTTTTTCAGGTGTTTGAACTTTTGAAATGTCAATCATATGGTCTCGGCTATATGAAAGTCAATGTTTTAAAAGTTCGATCATCTGTAGTAGACCTATAAATACAGATATATACATGGATGAAAATATAACACAGTACAGATGCATGCTTATAGTAGGACTGTCATTAGCTCCCCAAGCTGATACCAGTTTTCCAAACTGCTACTGACAGAAAGCTACATTTTACAAAATTGATCAGAAGTTGTATGTTTTGTACAGCAAAAAGAAAAAAAAAGAGAAGGCACCCAGGCTAACCTTAGTAAATAGACTATCTCCAAAGTTGCCATACATTTTGGTAATATTTATCTTAAAATGGAAGAACTTCAGTGATGAAGGAAAATTAAATGTCTGAGCTACCCTACTTTTTGTTTTCACATGAACAGAGGCAATCACATCAGACAATCCTTATAAAACAATTACATACCTGTATATGCATGTGTGCATAAATATTTGAAAAAAAAAAAAAAATATATATATATATATATATATATATATATATATATATATATATATATATATATATATATACACACAGACACACACACACACACACACACACACACACACACACACACACACACACACACACACACACACACACACACACACACACACACACACGTTCTCTTCGAAATGTCGACTTAGCAAAACGTCGATGTTCAAAGCAGCGAAACCAGAACATTGAAACTTCACATAACCTAACTCCCGGGACATCGCAATTTAACTCTGGGAAAATCACCACTGGGCCACCATGGTAACCTTTGCCCTGTTCTCCACTGTAGTGTGATCTCGGAGTTGTTATATTTAGTTAGTGAAGGTGTTGGTGGGTTTAGATTGCTTCCATTCGTGTTAGAGTTCTTGGTGGCCCAGTGGTGACTTTCCCAGAGTTAATTTGTGACATTCTGGGAGTTCGGTTATGTGAAGTTTCAACATTGTGGTCTCACTGCTTTGAACGTCGATATTTTGGTAAGTCAACATTTCAAAGTAGACCCATACACAGACACACACACACACACACACACACACACACACACACACACACATATATATATATATATATATATATATATATATATATGTATATGTACCGATTGGCTAGACAGAGGGACCGAGCTAGTAAAGATGTGCAGCAGGTAAGGGTCATAAAGAATAATGAGGGAAACGTACTCACAAGCGAGGAGAGTGGGTTGAGCAGATGGAAAGAGTACTTTCAGAGGCTGATGAATGAAGAGAATGAGAGGGAGAGAAGGTTGGATGATGTGCGGATAGTGAATCATGAAGTGCAATGGATTAGCAAGGAGGAAGTAAAGATAGCTATGAAGAGGATGAAGAACCGAAAGGCTGTTGGTCCCGATGACATACCTGTGGAAGCATGGAGGTGTTTAGGTGAAATGGCAATGGAGTTTTTAACTAGATTGTTTAATGAAATCTTGGAAAGTGCGAGGATGCCGGAGGAATGGAGAAAAAGTGTTTTGGTACAGATTTTTAAGAATAAGGGTGATGTGCAGAGCTGTAGTAACTACAGAGGGATTAAATTGATCAGTCACAGCATGAAGTTATGGGAAAGAGTAGTGGAAGCTAGGTTAAGAAGTGAGGTGATGATTAGTGATCAGCAGTATGGTTTCATGTCAGGAAAGAGCACTACAGATGCGATGTTTGCTTTGAGAGTGTTGATGGAGAAGTACAGAGAATGTCAGAAGTAGTTGCATTGTGTCTTTGTGGCTTTAGAGAAAGCATATGACAGGGTGCCTAGAGAGGAGTTGTGGTATTGTATGAGGAAGTCGGGAGTGTCAGAGAAGTATGTAAGCGTGGTACAGGATATGTATGAGGGTAGTGTGACAGCAGTGAGGTCTGCGGTGGGAGTGACAGATGCGTTTAAGGTGGAGGTGGGATTACATCAAGGTTCAGCTCTGAGCCCTTTCTTATTTGTAATGGTGATGGACAGGTCGACAGACGAGATCAGACAGGAGTCCCCGTGGACTATGATGTTTGCAGATGACATTGTTATCTGTAGTGAGAGTAGGGAACAGGTGGAGGAGACCCTGGAGAGATGGAGATATGCTCTAGAGAGAAGAGGAATGAAGGTCAGCAGCACTAAGACAGAATATATATGTGTGAATGAGAGGAAGGATGGAGGAATGGTGAGGATGCAGGGAGTAGACGTGGCGAAGGTGGATGAGTTTAAATACTTGGGATCAGCAGTTCAGAGTAATGGTGAGTGTGGAAGAGAGGTGAAGAAGAGAGTACAGGCAGGATGGAGTGGGTGGAGAAGAGTGTCAGGAGTGATTTGTGACAGACGAGTACCAGTAAGAGTGAAAGGGAAGGTCTACAAGAGGGTAGTAAGACCAGCTATGTTATACGGGTTGGAGACAGTGGCATTGACAAAAAGGCAGGAGTCAGAGCTTGACATGGCAGAGTTGAAGATGTTAAGATTTGCACTGGGTGTGACGAGGGTGGACAGGATTAGGAATAAGTATATTAGAGGGTCAGCCCAGGTTGGAAGGTTTGGAGACAAAGCCAGAGAGGCAAGATTACATTGGTTTGGACATGTGCTGAGGAGGGATGCTGAGTATATTGGGAAAAAGATGCTAAGGATGAAGCTGCCAGGTAACAGGAAAAGAGGAAGGCCTAAGATAACGTTTATGGATGTGGTGAGAGAGGACATGCAGGTGGTTGGTGTGACAGAGCAAGATGCAGAGGACAGGAAGAAATGGAAACAGTTGATCAGCTGTGGCGTCCCCTGATGGGAGCAGCCAAAAGAAGGAGAAGAAGAAGAAGATATATAGAGAGAGAAAGAGAGAGAGAAAACATAGGTAACAAAAGGATGTCCAAGGCATACTAATATCTGAAATATATTACAGTGTTAGTTTACTGAACATGTTTTAAGATGAGTGGTTAAGTTCTGACTACTGAACCTGGTCCTACAGTACAAAATATTTTATTTATTACACAAATCAGATCACCATGTATTCAGCATATCAATTTTCCCTGTTTCCTTAGCTTTCAGTTATTGTTCCCTAATGATTTTAGTGGATGGTGATATTTATACAAGTAGTTTCTTGAGGATGGTTTTCCTGCTGTAGTTTATAAGTACCTTTTTATTCACTTTTAGTATCAGTTATCAGTTGTTTTATATATTTTAGTGGAGTACTGAAGGGTTATATTGTAGGATTTGTTATTTTTTGTTTGGTTATATTTTTATAGAGTTCAATATTAGTTTATATGGTCAGAATTGGTTCTGTTTTCCCAATAATGTATTTTAACTGGCTATTTGCAATCAGTGTTTTATTTTACTTTTTCTTTATTTTAACATTTTTCTTTTTTGTAATGATTTTTTTCTAGTGGTTTCATTTATGTGGGAAGTCCTGTTTTGGGGGGGGGTGTACTGTTTATGTGTATTTTGTGTGTATGGTGTGTGAAACTACCTTGTTTTACACATAAAAGTGAATGGCAGACATGCCTGAGGATTCATAAATTACTCCAATATTCACAGTAAGGTCTGCATTAAAAAAGGCCTTTTTCATGAAATGGAATTTTCCAATTCAGAAATGCATTAGCTTCTATGAGGAAAGACATCATTATTGGCAAATTTATGTCTGAATTGTTGTTACCTACAGTGAGTGGAGATCGGCACTTTACTCCAGTAGTTAACAGTGGCAGCCACATTGTGTTAGCACAGACACCCCTGTCACTCTCCCACACATAAATACACAGTAGAATGCTCCCATGCACCACATTCTGCAGACCTGCGCCTGTGGCAGACTGTCCCAATGTCTGCTTTGTCTCTGACAGACATTCGATCTTCAGACTTAACACTCTTCGGGAATTAATGGTAGTGCAAACACTGTTTTCCTAGTGACTTTCTAGATTTGTGGTAAGTTAAAAGCTGTCCATGCTTTTGGCTTTGTCTTGATGTTTTGCAGTAAGAGGTGGAGAGTTATGCTTAGCATTCCCAGTCCTTCTCCCTCATATCTCACAAGCTGGTGCAGGCATTGAATAATGTCCGAGATCCTCATATGTCAAAAAAAAAAAAAAACTTCTATCCTAACTTGTTAGATAGAGCAGGTTAGTGTTGAGGTGTTATATACCACAGGTGCGGGGTTTGAAACCTTTTATCCCCCTTTTGAAGTTGCCTTTTTTCTTTGGTTAATTTGTTTTTTTTTTACGTTGTATCCCCAGTGGTTAATGCCAGCACAGGGGATTAGTATCTTGTTGCTGAGGTGATAGTACAGGGTTTAAATCCTTTTTAGTGTCTTTAATGCACACTACTTAATAATATTCTTGTTGTCTATTGGTTCCTTGCACCATACTTTATTTCCTATTTTTTTGTTAATTAAGTCCCCTTATGGGGTGTTATATAAAGTATCCATGGTGCATAGTGTCTCTATCTGACTCACATTATGTGTAGGTGACATTCAAAAATAAGACATTTCCCTGGTCACTAGTGCTTTCCCCCACCCCGTGATCACTGCTGTGTTTAAGCACAGTTCAGGCACAAGTTTAAAGAGGTATCGCTGGTGGCTAGTAGCTCCCCCAAACCAATGTTTCTGGCTTTGCTTGTCAGTCCATGGGTGTGTGAAAGATGCGCGCGCGTGCGCGCGCACACACACACACACACACACACACACACACACACACACACACACACACACACACACACACACACACACACACACACACACACACACACACTCCCAGCTTCCTCCCCACCTGATCACATTCATGTACACACTCACCCATTCACTCAGACACAATCACCTAACCGATACCCTCACTAACCCCCCGCACTGCTTACCTCCCAGGCAGATGCACACACTCACATATGCAGCCCCTCACAAACACACATTCACACACTCCCAACTCTCCCTTATCACTAAACTCCCCAGCATTTCCTCTTCTTAAATGGATGAACACAGCCTTTTGGCTATGTTCAATACTGTGAGTGGCCAGGAACAGCTGTGCTGATCTATGCAGCTGAGTGATTCATAGAACTAAAGCAGTTTT